>NC_034609.1:20240861-20255649 GCF_900095145.1 Mus pahari | reverse complement strand
GTCCTGGAACTCACTCTGTAGACCAGGCTGGCCTCAAACTAGAAATCCACCTGCCTCTGCCTCCCAAGTGCTAGGATTAAAGGTCTGTTATTTTGTTCTTGTTGTTGCAGTGGTTTGTGTGTGTGTGTGTGTGTGTGTGTGTGTGTGTGTGTGTGTGTGTGTGTTTCCCTATTTTTTGGTGCACTGGCATCTATAACACCAAGGAATTTGTGAAGCAATAGATTCTTAGCATTACCTGGAATATGTATACCAGTGAGGAAAGTTCAGGATTCTGGATTTTCCACAAAATTTGGAAATTATTTTGATGTTACTAAAATAGGAAAAGCAGAGGTTAGATATTGTAAAGTTACTAAAGTAGCAAAACCAGATGTTAGGTGTTCTGAGACATTGAGGAGCCCATCCTACACTACCAATATTCTTCCCGGGACTTGGATAACAATGGTTATTTACAGGTCTCAAGGTAATTCTTCCTGTGCCTTCTCTCAGGTCTTCTCAGCAGAACTAAGTGTCTACCTGTTAGTCAGAGAAGAGTAAACTATGATTACCCCCATTTTTTTTCTTCTTTATTTCAAGAAGAAAAATCTGATGTCAGAGTAAACATATATATTGAACCAGTAGGAACCTGCCTGGAAATAAAGGACCAGAGAGATAAAGTTCCCAGTTGAAACTATAGACACGGCACCACAATCAACAGAAACTTAACCATGAAGCTAATGTACCTCAGAGCGAAGACAAGTCCCAAATCACGGAGAAAGGAAAGAGCATCACTTGGCTTCTCCCTCTTTCTAGCTTCTAGCTCTGTGCCCACACCACCATTTGCAAATCTTGTCTAAAAGCCAGAATCAAGAATTAAAAAAATCATGAGAAACTGAAGAGTGCCCAGTAGGGAAGACCAGGCCATAAAAATCAATCTACAACAAAAAGATAAACGACCAGTACACTGCAGCTCAGAAACAAAGTACCAAGAACCCAACACAAAGCTCCTCTGTTCAACTCTGCTGCCAGATAGCCCTCTTACACATCTTTGTCTCCTTCAATGAACTCTTTGATGACTACAATGTAGAGATTTCTGCTCCAAAGGAAACCTTAAAGGAAATCCACATGACCATCTCAACTCTGTATCCCACATCTCTGGGTAATACAGAGATTCAAGGACATCTTCTGTATCACCAATTTATAAGCATTTAAAATTTTGTAAAGAGACTGGAGTTCTGACTGCTCTTCCAGAGGACTTGGGGTTAATCCCCGGTACCCAGATGGTAGTGTGTAATTAATTATCAGTGACTCCAGTCCCAGGGGATCCAGTGCCCCCTTCTGGATTCTAGGGATACTACACACACATGGTGCATAAACATACATGCAGGCAAAACACCCATTCCAATAATAATAATAATATAATAATAATAATAATAATAATAAACTTCAATTTTAATTTTAAAAATAAAATATAATTTGTGAAGGCCAGACACAAAACTCATTCTGTCAACCGTACCTCCTTTCTTTTTATTGCCAATTTTTTTCAAAAAGAAGAAGAGGAAGAGGAGGAGGAGGAAGAGGAGGAGGAGAGGAAGAAAGAGAGGAAGAAGGAGAGGAAGAAGAGAAAGAAGACTTTCTCTTGTTGGCTAGCAAGATCAAGTATCTGAACTGTCTCCAGGATAAGGAAATGCCAAAAGCATGAGTCCTTGCAAATAATAAGCTGCCCAACACAGAGGGTGGTCAAGCCCAGGGAAGCCTTCAGTGGCACCATACCAGATAACTGAGAAATAGCCTCAAAAGAGCTATTGTTTCTCCCACCTTGTGTCTGTCTATTTTCAAAGATCATTTGTGAACTGAACCAACCTTGGAAAATAAACTTGGTTCTAAAGAAGGCTGTAGCGACCCTGTAGCATGAAAAAGAAAAAAAAATGTACAAAACTCCACCAAACGTGGTCCTGGAAGAATGCACATGGCTTCTGTGTCTCCTTCTATCTTTGTAAATAAGGATTGGGGGAAATGTCAAAAGGACCACTAGGGACAACAGGAAGACACAGACAAACGTGGGTACGTTGTGATGGCAGAGATGGGCATGAATTCCTCCAGCCATTCTGAAGTGTGCTCTTCTGTGGTGCTGAACATCACAGAAGAGTAAAGGGAACCATCTCCCCAGATGTATTTCTGCAAACATCAGTGTGTAAGGACGCTCAGTTAGGAAACGATTTTCAAAATGCAGATTCTAGAGGAAGAAAGACTAAGTAAGCAGTTAGTGGAATTGAGCTCTTATTACTGGAATTTGTGGTTTTTTGTTTGTTTGTTTGTTTGTTTTACTCAATTGCATTCACATTTGGAATTCATATTTGATCTAAACAATGAACTATGCAGTGTCTGTGATTCAAAAGCACATGTATATTTGCATGTGGTGACCTATATGTTTGTGTATATATGTACATGTATATATTTGATTTCAATACTGTGATAGATATTTGAGTCCTAAATAAAAATCTTCTTTCATTTCTTTTTAAAAAGCATTTTAATGTATTTGTTATTGTTGTGCATATGTGCATGTGGATATGGTGGGTATGTCATGGTACAGAATGTGGGGGTCAGAAAGTAACTTAGTGGTGTTTGTTCTCTCCTTCCACCTCTATCTGGGTTCTGGGGCTCAAACTCAGGTCGCAGGTTTGCGCAGTAAGCACCTTTTCCTGCTGAGCCATCTTACAGGGCCAATTTTGTTCACAAATTATAAGTCTTTTCTTAAAACTGAAGAATATGCAAGCTATTCTGTGGATTTTTTAACCCACTGTGTTTCTGGGTGGTTTTTTTTTTTTTTCTCACTTCTAATTCTCTACTTGCTTATCACAAGGCTTAGAGCATCGTTTGACACAATAGGATTAAATAAAAAGCAAGGGAGCTCCTCTGCAGACTTCCCCATGTTCTCTCACCTTAACTTTTAATTAAAACGCTGTCAGTTGGGGATAGGCAGATAATACAAAGACAATTATATACAGGAAACAAAAAAAAAACTATTTCACCAAAGATTAAGTTATTAGTATTTCTTGGCTCTGATTATTTGAGATAAAATCACATGTGAGCCTCTGTGAGGTATCAGCCCCCAGTTCTGCAGAGACAGGAAGGAGATACTGAACAGGGGGTCCTTACAAGTCAACAAAACCAGCGTAAGGAAAGGTGTCGATCTGCCCATGCCGAAGCCACAGGTGCCTGCATAGCACCATCAGAGGCATCAATGGCCAAAGTCATCACAGCTCCTTCCAAAGTGCACCAACATATAAGAGTACTTGGGAGAACAAAAGCCCTGATTTTCACAAATGAGTCAAAAAAGAAATTGACTTTGGAGAGTCCGCTGATCATGGTCATATGTTGTGATTTACGTGACATGGTTCAAACTACAACTTGAGTTGACAAGTTCACATGGAACAAGAGTAAATGGTACTGTCCACTGCGTGGCCTCTGTACTGTACTGCAGTCGCCGATGCTTGTAAAAGAGTGTTAGCACTCTTTGGAATGTTTCCAAAATAACTGATCTTAAACATAACTGTTAAGAGGGCTTCAATCTTTCCCCAATGTGCATGACAGGTTACACTTTCTGTTAGTCCTAACCAGACTCTGCAAATGAGTAACCAATTCCAATTGGCTGGAAAGATTTCCACCAACTAAAAACTATTGGTTTGTCAGGCCCTTGACCTTGACTCCATGGTTTGATTGATTTGTAGTGTTGTATCAGATACATAGGGGTGTAGAGGTGGAAGCGATAAAGAAGCAGTAGTTGATCATTTCAAACACCTCACGTATGAGACTATTTTAAGTGTATAGTCCTTTTATCACCCATATGAGGGTGATGTTAATCACTCATGTGAATTCAGCATCATGCCGACTAACTTCTCTAAGTCTCAACAGTTGAATAAAATAGATTTGAAAGCATATGCAAGTGTACATATACCACACACACACACACACACACACACACACCCTTATTTATCCAACAGTGATGACCCACAAGCTTTCTTAGAAAACAGCATCTCTTTCATTAGATCCTTTTAAATTTACTCATCAAATTCCAATAATCATTTCAAAAATTATATGATTTTGAGTTTGTGATTAAATATAGGCTTGCTTTAAAGAACACTTAATTCCTATATTCTCAGTTGCAAGAAAAATGGATCTGCCTAGTATGGCCCCAAAATGAGTTTATTGGAATATTTTTTGGATATTTGGAACACAACAAAGTGGGAAAATGTGCACAACTAGACAGTAAGAACTGTAATAATCATGGTAATATTGGTTAAATGGTAAAGAAAAGGGCAAATGCAACAAAATAGAGAGATTGGAAGATGACTACCATGCGTGGACCAGGAGACCACAGGAATTCCACAAGAGGAAAACTAATGAATAGGGTCAACTCAACGCTCATATGAAAACAACAAAAATGCACATTGACTCGCATTTCATACAAAGGACAATATTAACTTGAAAAACATTGCAGGCACAAATGAGAAAGATGAAATGATAAAACTTCTAGAATAAACTGGAATATGGAGGATTAGCAACTCTCTGAATAGGCAAAAATGTTTGAAGTAGAGAAGAAAAAAACAAAAATCCTCTAATTTCAGATAGATAGATAGATAGATAGATAGATAGATAGATAGATAGATAGATAGATAGATAGATAGATAGATTGCTCTGTTTTCATGCACACCAGAAGAGGGAATCAGATTTCATTGCAGATGGTTGTGAGCCACCATGTGATAACTAGGAATTGAACTCAGAATTTCTGAATGAGAAGCCCGCCCTCTTAACTACTGAGCCATCTCTCCAGCCTCTGAACAGCTAGAATTTTGTTTTCAGCTTTCCTGGAGGTTATGGTTTGGATTTCGGATGTTCTCCCGAAAGGTCTGAGGTTAAAGGCATGGTGCCCTGGATAGCAGCAATTCAACGTGATACAATTGAGAATCCACTAGACTGTGAGAGCTCTGACCTCACACATGCATCACTCCAGGCACAGATTTGTAGCTTCGGGGCCTAATGGAAGGTGGTAGAAATTTGGGGAGCCTAGTTGGGAAAAGTAGGTCATGGGGGAACTGCTCTTGAGGGATGTTTCCCCCCAGCAACTCCTTCCGGATCCCTTCTTCCTGGCTTCCATGAGACAAGCAGCTTTCCTCCGCCACACGTAATGCGCAATGAAGTTCTGTCTTACAACGGGCCTGAAATAAATAGAGCTAGACAACCATGACAGAAACCTCTGAAACTATGAACTAAGATCATCTCCTCTGGTGAGTGGAAATTTATCACGTTGATGAGAGACTGCCTAAAACAATAGTGGAAAGCTGTGGTGCTTACAAAGACTTTCCAAAATATAGCACGGAGACGGTGAATGCCAAGCATCCCACGTGAAAGTAAGCGTCTATACCAGCCTCCCTGCATTGTCTTGCTCCTGTTTGAGAGTTCCAAGTGGCACGGGGAAGAGCTCTTGTCTAACTCCTTTGTTCACAATGAAAATAACCCAGGCAGCATCTCCCAGATCCTCTCTGGTTCTACACTGGTTCATCCAGGTGCCCCAGCACTTGCTCAGTTGTAGGTAAAATTAAGCATGTGTTAGCTTGTGATAGACTGGGACGAAAGGGTCTCTTCATTTGTTTTATTTGTTCATTTTTGTTTTGCTCACTGACTGATTAGAACAGGAAGCTGGCTTGCTCATTCAGCTAGCCCAGGGAACATTTTCCGACGTTAAATCCAAGGTTGTTCACTCTGGACTAAATGCTTAATCCTATCTGCTGGTTTTAGTGTCTTCATTCAGCTATAAACACAAACAATGACAATTCCAGCACAGGGTGACATAAGCTTAGTACAATTGTTTGTTAATCCACAAAGCACTACGTGATTTTTTTTTTTTTTTGAAAGCAGCCATTTTCTCTTCTACTTTTGCAGTAATCCGTTGTACCAGAGAGGGGAAGAGGAGAAAGGATAGAGAATGAGCCCTCCCTTTTGGAACTTTTGAAATAAATTAACTTAATAGAGTATTTTTTTTTTAATTGCGAGATATCACGTGACAAAACGTGAGGTGTAAGAGCCACACACACTCAGAGAGTTAAAAAAAAAAAAATCATTGCGGAAATGAATTAGCCTGGGAGGGTTCCATTCAAGAGCTGGAATGGAGATTACGCCTTGCAGAGTAGGTCAAATAAGGATAGGCAGATGGTAGCATACAGAACCTGCTGTTATGCAATCCAGTAAGCTCTCCTAATTGCATGCAGCAGGAATCAATTCTAAATTACATGTTCAGAAGAACTTCTTGGAAGGATAGACTACACATCACAGAATCATCAGGAAGAACAATGCTGAGAAAAAGGACAGGATCTAACAGAAGCCCCATTAGCAGTAAGAAACAGTCAAGATCATTTGACAAAGGTACCTTGAGCTAGAGAGATGGTTCAGGGATTGAGAACACTGGCTGCTGTTTTTTCTAGATGTCCTGAGTTTGATTCCCAACAACCATGTGGTAAATTAAAACCATCTAGAAGGGGGATGACCTAGTAAAACCTTCACCAGTGACCTGCAACCAGAATAGTCATCACGCATCTGATGTCACCACGGGTGACTCAATATCTCTACTTACAATTAACCTCTAAATTATTCGACACTGTTAGAAAAACTCCCTCATAAAAAGCAGAACAATTGGTTGTCTTCACACAGAAGAGGACTACACCATTGTTTTCAAGATTGACCTCAACTAACTCAAATAGATTAAAGATTTAAATATAAGACCAAAAGGGCAAAACTACTATAGTAAAACAAACAAAACGGTGCCCACTGACTTGAGTCTTTGCAATGGTTTTGTTTGGAGCATTTGTTTGTTTTGTTTTGGGGGATGGTTTCGGTTGTGTACAAAAGGGCATAAGCAAGAAAAACAGATATATGAGATTATATCAAATGTAAAATCTGCACATCCAAAGAAATGATCAAACAAGAGATAACCTACAGAGCAGGAGAAAACAGTCATGTCAAATAAAGGCTTAATATACAAGATATATCCTTTAAAAACTCAACAACTTAATAGCAAAAAGAAAATCTGACTTTCTAAAGGAAAAAATATAAATATACGTTTTTTTAAAGATACACAAATAGCCAACAGGCTCCGGTAAAAATGTTCAAAATCACTAATTATTAAAGAAGTGAAAATCAAAATGACTAGGATACATTGCCTCAGGCCAGTAAAAGTGGCAATTGTCAAAACAGACAAAAGATAATGAGTGCACATGAGAATGGAGAGAGAAAGGAATGCCATTGGTGGAGTGAAAGAGGACAGTGCTGAGGTTTCTTCAAACCATGTTTATGTTCCAGCATTTCCACTGCTAAATAAATGCTAAGTATATGCCTAAGAAACGAACAGAACCCAAGACCAGGCTTCGCTTCCCAGCTTATTACAGCATTATTCACTTTCATAATAGCGAGACATGGAACCAACCAATGAATAAAGAAGATGTGGTATAGGCATACAAGGGGATATTACTGAAATATTTCTACAAAAGGAAAATCCTGCCATTTCAATATGGATGAGCCCAGGGAACAATACATTAAGTGAGATATTAGATAAGTCAAGTGTAGAAAGACAAATTTCACATGATCTCACTTAAGTATATATAGAATCTTGACAGCTTGAATTCATAGAAAGAGAGATCAAAGAAAGCAGATTTACTGAAGAGTTGTCAATCAAAAGAAAACAACATTTCAGGTGACCAGGAAGTATGTCCAAGAGAAGCAATATTTTGTCAATTTTAAAAAATAAGTATAAACAGAATAAGAAAAATGAGAAAATAAAAGAAAGTAAATAAGGGGAACGAGGAAGAGGAAGGTAAGAAGATGGAGATGTAGAACAATGAGTACAACAAAATATCAAGGATTACCATTCCCTCATTAAGAGACTGTTTAAGTGATGTTTGAATACTAGGAAAGAGAACGCTGTGTCCTTCCAGAGTCCTTTCCCACAAACCTGTGATTTCCCAAAAGTAGGCATACACCATGTACAAGAAGTTGCTCCAAATGGAATGTTATAATTCTGAGTGGCTCTGGCTTTTTAACTCAACCCATTAAACCAAATTGCCCCCAAACAAGTATTCGTCTTGTTTGCTAAGAAATCATAGGTCTTATGTTTAACTAAACAATCCCTTTTTAAGGCTACCTACAGAGTGAAAGTTCTCTTATTTGATCTCAGCGGCAGATGTGTTCTGTATAGATAATGGTTCGCAAAGATTTGAATGCTGTGGAAGCAAGGAGAATCCCATCTGGGCTCGCCTCGATAGTGCTCTCATCTTTTCCAAGGACTCCCTCCCTTTAAGGACTGCCTCCATGGAATCTATCCACAGGAAGTGAGAGAAAACATTGAGGTCTTTAGAAGGCAGCTCCTTACCCTTAGCCATCAGAGAAACACAAATCAAAATGAATCATGCTGGAGAGGATGTGGAGTAAGAGGAACACTCAAACATTGCTGATGGCAATGAAAAAACACACAACCACTATGGAAATAAGTATAGCAGTCACTCAGAAAAACGGGAATCAAGTACCTCAAGATTCAATTATGCCAGTCTTGGGCATGTACCCAAGGGGTGCTTCATCACAGAGACTCTTGCTCAGCTGTGTTTATTGATGCTCTATTCATAAGAGTCAGAAATTGTAAACAACCTAAATGCCCCTCAGTGGATGGATGGATGGATGGATGGGTGGATGGATAGATGGATGGATGGAGAAAATGTGGTCCATGTACACAATGGTGCCATTAAAAAAAAATCAAGTCATAAAATTTGCAGGCAAATGGGTAGAACTAGATAAAAGCCATCCTGAGTGAGGTATCCCAGATTTGGAAAGATGAATATGGTACATATTTTCTTGTATGTGGCTATTAGCTGTGAAGTCAGTGATAACCAAGCTACAATCCATAAAACCACAGAGGGTGGGTATAGGGTAAGAAGAGACAACACACTTCCAGTTCGGTGTTTTTATGGGAATCCTGAGTTGGTGAAAGAGTGGCTCTCTGATTTTTCTGTCTTTTCCTTCTGCTGGTTTGTCTTGTACAACTTCGATGTGATAGTTTTTAGTTTATCTTACATTTTATTTTGAGATTTTTTTTTGAATGAATGAATGAATGAGTGAGTGAATGAATACCTACCCACTAGGTTAAAAGTTAACAACTTAATGATCATGCATACCTGCTGGGAGAGGAAAAGTCATTTTTCTCCAATACAGTGATACTGGGTGCATCAACCACTCCAGGACAGGCCTCATGTTCAGGAGTAGTTGACCGACATATCATAGACTCCACAGTGTGTATGGTGCTTTTATTTGGTTACACTTTGATATGTTTTTCCTTCTTCCTTTCTTTCTCTTTCTTTCTTTCTTCTTTCATTCTTCTTTGGATGTGGTTTTATTTTGTTTTCTTGGTTTGGAGGAGCTTATTATATTGAGATTTTGTTTGTTTTCTGAGAAAGAACTTAGAAACCTATGGGTAGGGAGGGGAAGAGGATCTAGAGGGGCTTGGGGGAGCGGAAGACTAGAATCAAGATCTATTTAAATTTTTAAAATGTTTTAAATAATTAGAAAAATACAATTAAAAGAAGAAGAAGAAGATAGTCCCTATCGAAGTGTCCCTAACATAAATTCTTTGTCAGTGGATTGCTTAAATTATCACAGAAACCAAGGAGAAAATAAGACCTCAAAATATAGTAGTAGTTCAATCATTCATGTAAAATAAGTACAATAGCCAGCAGGGGAATGATTGAAAATTGAGAACTACAATGAGCTGCTCCTTAAGGACTTCACATTGGTAATTTTAAGTCAGCTAACTTATATATACAAGATAAATATATACATATACATATACATATGTATAATTTTATGTCACCTCTTTAAGCCTCTACTTATCAGCAAGACTGGAACAAACACAAAAACACACACAGATAAAAAACGTACTTTGGAAACTAAAAGCAAGGGATCCTGGTGGTGACAGTTAGATTTCAGGGCTCAGGCCCCCATCTGAGCTCTCTATAAACATCCAGGACATTGTTCTGTTCCTTGCTTTCCTCTCCCCCTGAGACTCTCGAGCTAGACACACACTTCTAAACGTATCTCTGCTGGCTCTGAGACTCAGATCCACTCTGTAAAAGATAAATTGAAGTTTCTTCCTGAAGGTACGCTGGAAGCTGCCAAGGGAGAAGACTTATCAAAGAAAGGACATTGAGACGTCACTCATCCACCCCTCCCATCAGCACCTGTGGCGGAGAGGAATGTTTTCTTTAATACAATTTGATATTTGAAAAGGAAATGACAAAATGAGCTCCCTTCTGTCTGTCATACGCATCGTGCCATTGGAGTGCAAATTGGATCTAAGACATTTTGATTTATACCAACTGGGAGACTGCCCGTGATGGGAACAGGCTCCTTTATGCCTAGGAAAGCCCAGTTATACTCATACACAATCCCCTTAAGGGACTGCTAACCACATTAGAATTAAGGCTTGTACACATAAGTCTAGATTTATACACAATTCTATAGTATTTTAGAATTCCTAAAATGTCAGTGATGAGAAACAATGTCATTATCACCTTCAGCAGTCTGAGTTCCCCTGGACTTTTAGGGACTTCAGCACAGGACACACTAGGCAACACAAATTTTACTTGGCAGGATTTTTTTTCTTTTTTCTTTTTTTTGGGGGGGGGGGATGCAAGGGTGGGAAGGTGGACATGGGAGGGATGGAAAGCAAGTGTGGAGGGGTGCATGGTACAAAATTTCCAAAAAATTAATAAAAACACTATGTTGGGGGGAGGGGGGAGTTTATTAGGAAACCTTATTTTCTCCTTCCTCTCTTTTGACGAGAGAGATGCCAGAAGAAGCGCCACAGATGCCTTAAACGGAATCATAATCTGACAAGGGGAAATCCCAGGCACCAGGGTTTAGCATATGGCTTGCACATAAATGGAGTTTCTTGTCATGAATGGAGTTTCTTGTGAGATTCCTAGAGAGCTACAGGCCGAGAAGAGAGAAAAATCTCAAGTCACGGTTAATTAGGCTGGGAGTCTCCCCTACTGCTAGCAACATCTCCAACGGGATCCCTGAGTGAGGGGTTCCTCTCTCCCTCCTCTCATGTCCCCCAAATTTCCCCTGCTTTTCTATTCTGCCTCGACACCACCGTAGTCAAAGTCAAAGCCTCCAGCCTCTTTCATTTGACCTGTGGAAACATAGCCTGGATGTTCCCTTGACTCTAGTTTCCTTCAATCTATTCTTCAAAGGATTACCAGGAGTGTGTGTGAGTGTGTGTGTGTGTGTGTGTGTGTGTGTGTGTGTGTGTGTGTGTGTAAATACTTATATACATATATTTGGGTATGTGTATGCTAGATCAGGAAACTCCTTTGCTCAAAAAAAACCAACTGTTCCCACCATATTAACAACAATATCTTCAATCTTTACTCAGGGTTAAACTGCAGCCCTGGCCCATCCTCTTAATTGCCTCTTCTCTATCTTTCCGCCTGATTTACACTGCCCACACACTTACTTCTTTTGTCCTTTACACACTCTAGGAACACACCTGCCTGGAGGGATTGCCATTTGTGTGACCTCATGTTCTCCCTGAACCTTTCCTGAGGCTGCGTGATTCAGTCCCTGTCTTCATTCTCAGCTCCCTTTCACCACCTTAGGTCACTTCACCAACATCCCATGATAAGCAACACCCTGACTCCTTTCTCCTTTCTGTCCCTCGGCACAGCCTCTCAGAAAACCATATCCCTTTCTGTCAAGCACTTTGATCTCCGTGACCTTGTGATTTGTCTATAGATGATCAATGCCTATGGTTCCACTATGACCGTGCCATGAGAACTGAGACCAACCCACTCTCCATACCCATCTCTATTATAAATGTCTCCCCCAAATCTTTGAAGTATATAAAGTTTACAGCTAATAAATAATAAGATGGATGTGTGCACTGGTAAACAAGTACGTGGCAATGACTAAGCCATGGTCACCACCAAACCCTCCCCACCCACAACTTGACAAAGCACAGAAGCTTCCTCACAACACCTTCTTTGCTTTTCATCCCAAATATTCTTCTGTCCAGCTGGACAGAAAAAGTCTGGCATTTAGATAAATCTGAATAAAAGACCTGATACCTTCTAGCAATGATTTATATATAACTCTCAGAACTCCCATATGTAAAAGAAATATAGAAAGGCCTCAGTTTAAATATGGGTAGATAAAAGAAACATCCATATGTATAATCTAAGAATAAACCATGGCTTCTGTGGTCCACTCCTGTGTAGACCACCCATCAAACTAAACTTGTAAATGTTAAAGAAATGTATTCTCTGTGTGTTTTTATTTTAACATATGTGTTTTATATAGTTTATTATTATGTATTTTATATATTTAATATATATACATATATAGAGGTGGGGAATAAAGTGCATAATTCATAATTGCCTCTCAAATTCCCTACCACTACTTCCTATTTTGGGGAATTTTGAAACTACTCCTGACCCTCGAGTGGGGTTTTCTCAATTTTCTGGTGCCTGTCCTTTTTCTCTCTCGTCTTTTCCTTCTCTTTTGTCTCCTCATTGCCTCAATGTATTTGTGTGTGTCAATTGACTTAAGCTACAGTTATCTTCGGGGAAGAACCCCACATCTGAGAAAATGCCTCGATCAGATTGCTTATAAGTGAGTCTCTGGGGCAGTTCTTGATTATCGGTTTAAGTGAGAGTGCCTATCCTGCTGTGGTGGTGCCGCCCCCTGGCAGGTGATTCTAGGATGTATAAGAAAACAAACCCAGAAGAGAGGCCCTTTGGTCTTGTGAAGATCATATGCCCCAGTACAGGGGAATGCCAGAGCCAGGAAGCGGGAGTGGGTGGGTTGGGAAGTAGGGCAGGGAAAGGGTATAGGGGACTTTCGGGATAGCATTTGAAATGTAAATAAAGAAAATATCTAATAATAATTTTAAAAAGAACATCTAAAAATAAAAAATAAAATATTAAAATTAAAATTTAAAAAAAAAAAAGAAGAAGAAGAGAGGAGAAACCCAGAAAGCCAAGGAGAGCAAGCCAGACCTCCATGGCCTCTACTTCAGTTCTTGCTTGTGTCTCTGTCCTGATTTCTCCTCAGCAGAAGACGGTTACCTAGTATAAGATGAAATAAATCCTTTCCTCTCCAAGTGGCTTTTGGTCACGCAAAAGAAACCCTAACTGTGACCTGCACTCCCTCTTTCCCCTTTCCAGGCTTCTCCCCTTCTCACCCTCTCTCAATCCCTCCCGGTTACTAAAGTGATCCAACTATCACAAACAAAATTAGACAAGCAAAGAAATAAAGTGTAGTCTACAAAAATGGAAGTATAGTAAACACCGAGGATGCGATCAATCCTATCCTCCCAGGGAAGGGAGGTACCTGCTTCAATGACTTTGCTACTATGCGAACAGTGGAGTTCAGATTGAGACTTCCATTTGACTCTGAGAACACACTGTGCCTTGCTAGGAGAGTCTAAAGCCCAAATCCACGGAAGCCATCTAAGTTCGCACCCCAGTGAAGCGGGAAAGAGGAAGAGATGTAAGCCTCTTATGTCCTTCGTGCTCCTTTTTTGGAAGGATCTAAGTAGGGAAACACAAGGCATGTGAACACATGCATATTTATATTTATGCTTTCCGGTCAGCAGCTTCCCGGGGGGGGGGAGGGAGCATGATTTAGCTGCAATCAGCCTGTTGCCATGTTAACTCTGTTTTAAAAAGGGCAAGCAATGTCTGTCTGCTTCAGCCGGGTGCATGGAGTGCCAATTTGGTGAGGTTTATCATCTGTCTCTAATAGCAGAAAACACCAGAAAGGGCACAGAACAATTTTCTGCTTTCATTTCCACGGCCCTTGAGAAAAATCTGGGGGCAATCTTTCGTCTGAGGCAATATTTCTTAATGTTATTACGTCTTGGAATTGCTGCTTAACTCTCCTCTTCACTCACTTTCAAAGCTGAAGGCCGAGTTGGCCACTCGGCAACTGGGTTCATACCTGGAGGAAGATGGGCAACTCGGGAGGCTGAGCATGGAGCTCCGCAGAGGAACTGGGGAAGCGAATCGGCTCCACCACAGGGCAACTTCTGGCTGAAGATCGGATCTGCTTTCTCTGGCCCTTTATCCGGATTTGTCTGTAGAATCATTTCCTTGGCTAATGTGAGTTCAGTGCCTCTGATCAATCTGACCTATCTCTTAGTTTGTCTTTGTCATGAATGCAAATGTTTCCCCCTCCCCCTTTACAAGGCTGAAGTTTCATAGTGAAAATGTAGCAACTGACGTTTTTTTTAAGCTCTCAACTTTGAGAGATGATCCCTACTAACTCTTCGTCACCTGGTCTCACAGATAGACACATTTATAGTTGACACAGATATAACAGTCTGACGGTAAAGAGATTAAGAAAAACGCAGGGAAAGAGAATGACTGAAAGGCAACGAGTTCTTTGTTCTCTCTCACTCTTTCTCTCTCCACAAAATAAATTTGGGGTCCTTCAACACTCTTCCACTGTTGGTGGGACTGCAAGCTTGTAAAACCGCTCTGGAAATCAGTCTGGCGGTTCTTCAAAAAATTGGACATAGTACTACCGGAGGATCCAGCAATACCTCTCCTGGGCATATATCCAGAAGATATTCCAACTAGTAATAAGGACACATGCTCCACTATGTTCATAGCAGCCTTATTTATAATAGCCGGAAGCTGGAAAGAACCCAGATGTCCCTCAACAGAGGAATGGATACAGAAAATGTGGTACATTTACACAATGGAATACT
>NC_034609.1:20204046-20240346 GCF_900095145.1 Mus pahari | reverse complement strand
CATCATTGGGAAGAGAGGCCCCTTGGTCTTGCAAACTTTATATGCCCCAGTACAGGGGAACACCAGGGCCAAGAAGGGGGAGTGGGTGGGTAGGGGAGCGGGGGGGGTGGAAGGGTATAGGGGACTTTGGGGATAGCATTTAAAATGTAAATGAAGTAAATACCTAATAAAATTTGGAAAAAAAAAAGAGTTAATAAACACTGTGTCTAATCAAAAAAAAAAAAATTGGGGTCCTTCTAAAAACATCCTCCCAGTATGAATCACATGGATTTTTAAGGTCAACTTTTCTGAATTCCATCCAAAAAAAAAAAAAAACCTTAAACTGAACTGGTGAGATGTTTCAGCAGACAAAAAGCATTTCCCTGAGTCCTAAGTTCTATCCTAGAACCCTGTCGGAAGGGAGAACTAACAGACTCCAAAAGTTGTTGTCTAATTAACACATGTACACAGTGGCACACAAGTGCCTGCTCTCTCTCTCTCTCTCTCTCTCTCTCTCACACACACACACACACACACACACACACACACCATACACATCATAACTAAATATTTTTTAACTCAAACCCATGTTTATGAGGAACATCTTAGCACTGAGCAGAAACCCTCTGCACATCATATCTATTAAAGCCATGATAATATTTTGGAAGTGGGCACTGGTTCCACCTGAGGAAGGCCAGAAGCATGGCTGAGGCCACTGTGACTTCAGCCCTGCCGTCTCACCGAACACACTGAAAGCAAAGCTGCAGACGTTTCTGCCTCAACGTGACCAAGACCGCATACATTTGTGGGGGACATATTATTAAAACAGGTCCCGAAAATGCATTACAGAGGAAGCAAGGTCTTCTAAAATAAAAGGGTGTTTCAGGCAAAACAGAAAGCCGTCTGTGTGTGAGCAGTTTGGCACAGGAAATCAAAAGTTCGGCAGAGAAAATCTGGCTTGTGATTGAGCCACAACTCAAGAGCTACACCCAAAGACAGACAAGGGTGGGGACAGGGAAGGAACTCGCAGGAATTTATCAAGGAAAAGACACATCTATTACACTTTGACTGCAAGTGATCTATTTATAGCATGCAAATGTGTCATTTCTTCTTAACTATTTTACATTACCATTTAGGAAAAGGGGGGGCTGGGAAAGCAGAAAGTAGTGATTGCAAATAGTCTGATTATCTTGACAACCACCGTGCAGCCTCTTAAGTGTGACACTCCTGCAAACCTCTCTAACAGCCCCCATGAAATTCAGAACATTGCTTGGTTCCACTTACCTACAGGGAAATACAATTCTCGTCAGGAGTTACCTGCGGCTGATGCAGCTGACAAATGTTATCTAATCAAGTCTATAAGCATCTCAGACAGGTGCGCCTCTCCCCCGGCCTAGGAAATCACCCTGAATAATTCATTATCTAATATGTTTCTCTAAGCCAATCTAACCTGTGGGGTTTTTTTTTTTTAAATAAAATAAAATAAAATCACGTTGTGCCACTTTTCATGTGGAAAAATACAGAGACGATTTCAACTTCTCGTTAGAGATGGCACGATTTCCTTTCTCTTTTTCTGATATTAAAAATATTTTTATATTAGAATCATATAGATTTTGTCACTCTATAACCAATTTTGTTGCTGAGTTTTAATACCATACACTTGATCTTTCCTGAACCTAAGAGGAATCCTCCCCATAAATCCCATCCCATTTCTAAGTCAGCGTTCTCTACTGAATTCAGCCAAGCCACAGGCATGAACAATACTGGCTCCGCAGCTCCTGTAGACAAATGGTGTTCTGACCCTTGACAAGAGAGAATGGGAGAACTCCAGCTCAGCTTCTCTGTGACTACCCGTATTCTAACATCCCACCGTGACAGCATGACCATCTGGATCTCAGAAGAGTATAATCAGATAATTATGTCCTTATCTTTTTAGACCCTACACCCAATGCTGTTTCCTTTTATCTGTGATCTGCAAGCACTAGTGTGTACCCAGAGCGTTTGCTAGAATATAGATGCTGGACTCTGCCCTAGACTCTCTGATTTAGCATCCTTGAAGGAGGCCCAAACGGATGTGTTTGTCACAAGTGTCAAGGTGATACTGAGGCCAATCTAATGGCCTAAGATCAAACTGTTACGAAAGCTCAAATTCTGCTGGGTGGTGGTGGCACACACCATTAGTCCCAGCACTTGGGAGGCAGAGCCAGGCCGATCTCTTGAGTTGGAGGCCAGCCTGGTCTACAGAGTTCCAGGTCAGCCTGAGTCACACAGAGAAACCCTGTCACAGAAAATAACAACAAAAGCAAATCCCAAGTCCTATTGTTACCTACCTGAAAAGGCCTAAGAAGCCTGAGATTCTCCTCCCCATGGATTACACTCAGTGAGTCACTTGAAAGCTTTCTGGGTGTGTTTACCTAAGTAGGCATGTTGAAATTTGGAGCTCTTCCAGAGCAAAGTACCCCGCTTCCGTGGCTTTAATGTATTAAGCCCTATAAGAAGATCATTAGTAGAGGTGCATAATATCCACTACAGTAGATACTGGAATTCTCAGAATTGTTGTTTATGGATTTGGCTCTTCAGAAGGAATTGAACAAAATTGTGTACGGGTGTGTAAGTGTGTGTATGAGAGAGAGAGAGAGAGAGAGAGAGAGAGAGAGAGAGAGAGAGAGAGAGAGAGAGAGAGAGAGAGAGAGAGAGAGAGAGAGAGAGAGAGAGAGAGAGAGAGAGAGAGAGAGAGATCAACCCTGGGTGCTATTACTCAAGACCCCATCCACTTTGATTTTCGAGACAGAATCTCTCATGGGGACCTAGGACTTATTGATTAGGCTAGAATGCATAGCCCTACATCCCAAATGTCCCACAACCTATTAAAATAGTGTCACTAGCTAGAAGTCAAGTGTTCAAACACGTGAGCCTGTGGGAACATTTCACACTGAAGTCATAACCTTCTTTCTAACCAAATCTTAGTCATGCTCCTTTGAGCCTTCTTCTCAACCAACCTGGACCATGCCTTTAGTAAGAATCCCATTGAGTCCGTTTAGAGAGAATTCTCCCCCCTGTTATTTAGTGGCATTTCTCATCCTGAACTCTTGATGCCTAAGTCTTAGCCCTTTCACAAGAACACTGCCAGTCCCACCTAGCAAGAGTCTGTTCTTCCTTGAAGTTTCTTCCTATTAATTTTCCAAACATCTACTTCCTTGTTGTGCCCAACAGCTATAAAGTGCGACTTGCCCTGGTGTTTAAAGTTAGGCTTATTTCCTCTTCCCTAATATAATAGTCTTGAATAAAGTCTTCCTTATTGTCTAGTGTCAGAGTAGAAGAATAGTTTTTATTTAACAAAAGGAAAGATAGAGGATAGGAGAGAGAGAAAAAAATATCATAGTGTTTTGTGGAAACTTCCATTAAGTCTTTTTTATTTTGTTATTGTATTTTGTCAGTGTACAAAATAATGGGTTTCATTACGACGTGTTCATGCATATATTGTTTTGCTCATACTTGCTCCCAATAACCTGTTTTCCACAAGACATGGGTCATAGGACCAGAGGGCCAGAGGGCCTTCAGTGACACTGGCGTTCTACTCAAGTGCATTCTATAGAGAGATGAATTACACTCCTCCAACAGTAGAGTTTGAAAGCTAGAGGACTTGCAAATAGTCTTGTCTTTATTCCTACTCTGATGTGCTCATTGTGAACCCAAACCACAGCTAATGCTAGAATCACAAAGAATTTTTTTAGTACATAAGCCCAGGTCAAATTTTTAGTGGTTCTTGTTTAATTGGGTTGGGGGTAGTGTGGTGGTTAATATTGTTGACTTCAAAGGATCTAGAATCACCTAGAAAACTAGGTATATATGCCTGTGAGAGAACTCTGGACTAAGTTAGTTGAGTTGGAAGACCTACCCTAAAACTGGGTGGCACCATTCCTGAATACAGTGAAGAACAGAAGCTGGGCATGAACATTCATCTCAGCTTCCTGACTTAAGACACAATATGAGCAGCTGCCTCACACCCCTGCTGCCAAGGCTTCCCTACCATTGTGGGGAATTGCAGGCTGGTCTCCAGTCAAGCTGAGGTCTGAACCCCGATGGTCATAATTCACCTACTTGATACGGTCAGCGTTCCCTCATGCTCCTGGAACTCCAGCCCCTGCCTAAGGTACCATCTCCCACAGCCCCCACAAGAGAAGCATGGTCAATAGTCACGTAAGCAATGGCCCAAGCTTCTGACCTTCAGGCTAAACTCCTCCCCAGTTACCTAGCAACAGTGAAGACCATAAAAAGGGGTGTTCAGTTCCACCACACTCTCTTACTCTTACTCTCTTACTCTCACTCTTTTAACCTCTCACTTCTCTCTTCTCTCTCCTCTCTCCTTTCTCTTTGTCTTCTTCTTCTTCTTCTTCTTCTTCTTCTTCTTCTTCTTCTTCTTCTTCTTCTTCTTCTTCTTCTTTCTCTCTCTCTCTCTCTCTCTCTCTCTCNTCTTCTTCTTCTTCTTCTTCTTCTTCTTCTTCTTCTTCTTCTTCTTCTTTCTCTCTCTCTCTCTCTCTCTCTCTCTCTCTCTCTCTCTCTCTCTTCTTCTTCTTCTTCTCTCTGTCTCCCTGCATTTCTATAATAAAACTCTTAAACCATAGAGTCTCTGCTCTGCTCCATCAAGGCCCGCTGCGCACTCTCATCATCGTTGGGAACTTCTTCCAACCCTGGTGGCTTTAGCAAAGTAACTCCATGGGGGGGAGGGGTCCTCAGTCAGGGGCTGCCCCTTCTCCATCCCCACCCCCACCCCCACCCCCACCCCCGCCATGTGGGTCAGAGGCAATGCCCACCCAGGGCTGAGTGGAAAGCACCTGGCAGTCTCCCCACACCTGACTAACCAGAGAATAGAGAAACTCTGGCAGGGCGTGGGCATCTTTTCTCTTCCCCCACTCCCCCCCCCAGGCCCCTTTATTTTATTTTGTTCCCAACATACCACCAAACCTTCATACTCTGGGCCAAAGTCATCCCTCTTTACTGAAATTGCTTCCACCAGTTATTTTGTTACAGCAGCAAGGTAACTCATACAGGTCAGATAGAAACGCTGGTGATCTTAGAATGCTAGGTGAAGTAGACAGTTGAGGACTGCTTTGGTATTAAAATTATCAACTCTAGTTGTGTCCACGTCAAAAGGAACAGTTAGTGACCAATTCTTGAACTCAGCCATACTGTATCACCTGCACCGGCTGAAATCGTATGATATCCATCACCTGAGAATCCGGAGAACTAAATCCAAAACATGCTGAGTGCCGAAGTGAGGGCACAAGTAGAAAACCCATACCATGAAACTTAACTTCATGCACAAGGGGATTTCAAATGTTGTAATCACTGTGATCCTAGTGTAGTGGTACACTGTAATTGGGACTTTGAATATCCTCCAAAGGCACAAGTGCTAAAGGCTTGGCTCTATTGGGAGATGCCAGAACCTTTAAAAGAAGAGGCTTAATGAGAAGTCTCTAAGAAAACGCAAGTCCCCAAACCCATCCTCTATTTGATCCCCGGTCTCCCTCAACGTGTTTCAGCCATGACATGATACTGCACCAAAGCAACAAGGCCAACTGATCGTGGATTGCCATCTCTAAAACTATGACTCAAAATTAAAGTTTTGTCTTTCTAAGTTTGGGGTATTTTGTTACAGTGGTAGAAAGCTGCTTAACACAGGAACAGATGAAATGGAATAATTTTACTTAGACTGGGTTCCAATCCCAAAACGTGTCACTCTGTGTATACACAGATTCCAAACTATGGAAAAGAACCAAAATCTGAAATTCTGCTTGTCCCAAGAACTTTGGGCACAGCCTCTATTGGTGTATATTGAGAAAAATCATTCAACCTTTCTAATTTGTTTCACCATCCATAGATGAGAATAAAATACTTAGTACCCTCAGTAGTTGATGAATAACTGATGTCAGAGAATGCATGGAGTCAGTCCAGACTCTTTGATTCATTATGTCATAAACTCACTTGACAAATATGTATTGATCACCTACTGACTGGCAAGCACCATTATAGACAATGTAATGACCGAGAAAATCTTGATCAAGGAAATGATCAAGATAGCACACAGCTCATCCTTGCCCTCACAGCACTTGGCCAAGTCTGGAAACACAGCTGTGTTCGATAAATGCTTACAATTACTGGTATCAAAACGGGAGATAATGGTGGTTACTTGTGCAACCTGAAAAGATAGGGCAGAAGACAATGTGCTTTGAATACATCAAAAGAGTACTCAGCTGCCTTGTCTGGCCTCAGTGGGAGAGGATGTGCCTAGTCCCACAGTGACTTGATGTGCCTGGGCGGAGGGATACCCAGAGGGGAAAATCCCCTTTCTCTGAGGTAGAAGGGAGGGGCTGTGTGAGGGGAGGAGGGCAGCAATCAGGCTGTTAAGTGAATCCACTACTTAACTAATTAATTAATTATGTTACATATGTTAAAAACGAGTGTTCAGATTAGTATTTGGTTCTATAGTTATGATAAACATATCAATCTGACTCATACAAATGTAAAGATTCAAATACATTTTTTTCCCTCTATTCATAAGCCAAAGGATGACTCACCTATGGAGACAGGACTTTGGAAGTGATCCTGCTTTTCAATGGTGAGCCCTCTACGGTGCTTGATCCACGCCTAAAGTGTTTGCAGACTTAAGACAATGAGTAAAACCTGCATAAATATAAGTCAACACTAATCTCTGCTCAAGGACTGAGCTTGAATATCAGGTAACCAAATGGGCAGATTCTCAATATGGTATTTAAAAGCATAACGAAAAGTCTATAATTATCTCTCTCCTCTCGAATAACACCATACATAAGCATCATAAAGGATTAAATAAATTTTATAACAAATAAGTCTCTTTTCACTGTAAATTAATAAATTTCCTTTTCATATTATTTTAGCTATCTGGGTCCTTAGCCTTTACTTAATGACGATGCACTTGATTAAATAAAATGAAAGAAAAATGAAAGTTCTTTCAGACATTAAAATGAATAATGAGTTTAGACTTAATCCAAAAGCAATTTGACTTTAAACATTCATATGAAATTAAATGAGCCATTGAATTTGCTATATAAGCAAGCATTAATCTTATCAAGCTATGAAAACTAGAAAGCTATACTGTGACCCATTAATTTCAGAGCCTAATACAAGGTCTGTTTAATGCCTGCACTCCATTAAAAAGTCTGATTCCACAATATAAGTGCTTTTTCATAAAAGTTTAAACCCCCATTCATTTTTTCACTGCTCCAATCATGTGATAATCTACCCTGACAAGATTATGGCTGCAAACCCGAGAACAGTATGTAATGTCATGTGAAACAAATTTTGCTCAGGGCGAGCTTCCATCAGAAAAATAAAAAAAGAGGACATTTATACCATTGGCAGAAGCTTGTGCATAAATCACATGGCCACTCCTCCTCCCACTCAAGGGTGCTTCCCTTAAAGAAGACACTCCACAATTCTCCCATTAAGTAGATAGATACCAGTGTTGCTTGAGAACAGAATCCTTTCACAGAGTCACACAAGCCCAAAAGCTCCATTCCAGGGCAGATGAACCATAGGCTGTAAGCAAATACACAGTTCAATGTTGAAATCAAATCACATGATCATTTTATATATTGAAAATACTCATATATAAGAACAATTGAATTTTTAAGTTCATTAGAAATTTTTACAGCCCCAGTTCATAGCTCTGTATGTTACCATCCCGTTTTACAGTTGAGACCATAGTTGAGTATGAAAGCAATGGTGTTTTGTAAGTCAGTATATAAATACACGTATAAAGTTTAAGAGTAATGCTTCCATATGTGCTGACAGTGCCCCCTCTGAGACCCAAAGACTACCCAACACCAGGCATGAGAAGTCCTCTTTTGTGTTGTTGGTCAGGTTTGTCCAAGAGACTCCCAAAACAAATGGACTATTGCTATTGCCTTTGGTTGAGCACTGAAGATGAACGGTAAGTCCCTATTGCTGAAGACACTCTGCACTTGAGCCACAGGGCCCAGAGGCCACTGAGCTGGAAATGATCTGCAGGTTTCCGCCCTGAGCTTTCATGGTATAGAAGACCATAGGCAAGCTTCCAAAAGAAGGAAGCGACAACCATCCCACCCAGCTGATAGAATGAACCACAACAATGACCAGCATGTCACCGTAACCCTTACAATACAGTAATGGCATTGCATGCTTTGGTAGTAGCCAACAGCTCTTTAAGTAGACTTAAGAAAAGAGGGAAATCACACCTGGTAATGTAAACATAGCCAGCTGCTGGGGCTGGTGAAATCATGGATCTTGGAGGAGAACCTACAGCCCCCACTTTACTAAACCAGCATAATGCCTAACTACATTGTAAATATTTGTCTTTATTTAGAGGTAGTCCTCACTTCATCAAGGAAACTTCTCTTTGAGACAGATGGAGACCGTTACATAAAACCACAAACAACCGAAATGCAGAGTTGTGGAGCCCAGTCAACAGATATACCTACAATACAGCTCCCTAAAGCTAAGGCTCTGGGATCACTGTGGAATGGAACTCTGTAAACCAGGCTGGCCTCGAACTCAGAACTCCGCCTGCCTCTGCCTCCCAAGTGCTGGGATTAAAGGCGTGCGCCACCATCCTTGTGGAAGATTATGAATGGAATAATTATGAGAGCCAAAGGATTGGGGAGTTTACTGTGAGACTGTGTCTCCTAGAAGGTATGAGACGCTTACCAGCTTACCAAAGTAAAGTCTTAACAAACCGAGTGGGAGGAAGTCTTCCAAGGAAAGGCACACCAATTAGGTATTCAATATCCAATGACCAGCCCTGAAAACATATACACAGGTAACATTGTACAAAATGGGCAGGTTGTATTTACGTGTATATGTGTATATATGTGTTAGATGTGTTGTATGTGTATATGTGTGTGTGTGTGTGTGTGTGTACGTATATGTATATAGAGAGAACAAGAATTAAAGAAAAAGAAACCATGAATTTGAAAGAGAGCACTGAGGGACATAAGGGAAGGTGTGGAGGAAAGGGAAGGGGGAGGGTATAATTATATTAATCTCAAAAATAAAAGGCAATTTTTAAAGTAGCCATGTTTTTTTTTAAGATTTTATTTATTTATTTATTTATTTATTTATTTAATGTATATGACGAATACACTGTAGCTGTCTTCAGACACACCAGAAGAGGGCATCAGAGCCCATTACAGATGATTGTGAGCCACCATGTGGTCGCTGGAAATTGGAAGAGAGCAGTCAGTGCTCTTAGCCACTGAGTCATCTCTCCAGCCCCAAGGAGTAGTCATGTTGTACTTATTGCCTTGTAACATATTTAGCTAGGTGGCAAACTTCAGGTTGAATTTCTTATTGAATGTCATTTTCTCTTCATGGTATCAACGATCAAAGTACAAAATTTGGCAAACCGTCAGGGCCACCTTCAATTTTATTATGCGCCATATGGCAAACTGGAGACAGAAGCGGAGATGTAAAATTTATCAGGATGTGATCAAAGTAGAGCCAAGTATCACTGTGGTACATGTCCAGAATCCAAGCATGTGGGAGGTGAAAGGAGGAAGATCAGGAGTTCAAGGTCATCTTTAGCTACATAGTAAGTTCAAGGCCAGCCTGAGCTATGTGAGACCACATCTCATAAAAAAATCAAGAAAGCATATTTTGGAAGTGGCATAGATTGAAAGTACTTCTTACTTTATTGTATTTAGATTAGACTAAGAAATTACATGCTTCATCTCTCTTAAATCCCTATCAATAAATATTTGGTCTTATAATTTAGAGACTAGCTAATAATTCATTAGCAGCTTAATATTTGATATTTGAAATTTATAGCAGTATATTTAAATAGTGAAGTCTATTATTAATGAGAAAGATTTTGTGGTGTCAGAAGCAAACCATCGTGGAAATTTCATGATAAAGCACAGCTCCCAATATAAACCCATCTTTCCCCAGGCTGCCCCTCAAAGTTTCCGCAATCTGCCTCTGAGGTATGGGATGTGGTTTTGAAATTATTTTCTGTGCAGTTTGACTCCATCTCTTTGTTTACTTTCTTTCCCATCATGGGGTCAAATTTGGAAGCCACTCAAGGCCGCTGCCACTACCATAGTGGCTGGCCCAAGGACCACCTTGCCAGCACAGTACAAGCCTCCAGAGAGGCACGTCAGGAGGCTTTTCTGTCTTTGAACTCATCATAAAATGTAAAGCTCCTTTTCACACATTGACATTATTTATAGACACTTAATTGTAGGTTCCTCCATATTTGGCGTCCTCCTCAAGGTACATGTCTGTCCATTTTGAAATGGAATAAACAGGAGTCAAATAAACAGAGTCAACGTCTTAAATACAAGGAAGAGTTGAACATGGTATACACTTTTAGCTGTGACATCCACACATGTTACCACGACACTAAGGTCCCTTTCTAACACAAGAACTGAGCCCTGTGTTGTTCTGAGGAAGCCCTTCCTTTGTGTGTCTCAATGGGATAGCCAGATACTCAGTCTCCTGATACTAGCTAGTAAGCCAGAGTTGCTTCTTATCACCTGTAACCAGGAGAACTGGGTGGATATTGCTTCCTTTATACTTCATTTACCTGCCTCCAAAGCTAAGGTTGTTATGACCTGTGCTGCCTACCTTGTCAGATTAAAGGGATCAAATGACAGAAGAGAGATAAAAATTACCTGCATTATACAAATTGACATGAATTTAGTCCTCCACAATAATTCGCCCTTTTTTTAACATTCTCAGAAAACATGGAAAGGAAGTTTATTTCTAGGAAGCCTCCTACTGTTTGTAAAAATGGAAACTGTTTGTTCTTGCTCTGTTATCACAAAGAGCAAGCAAGATCATTTATATGAAAATGACTAACCATTGCCTAGCATTTTATAAACACACGAAAACAGTGGTTTTTTTCTTTACTCTTTGAGAGGAAAAAGAACATGAGCTGGGGAGATGGCACTATGGGTAAAGTGCCTGAGCCACAAGCCTGATGCCCTGACAATAAGATGCAGTAACACACACATCTATAATCCCAGTGCCCTCATGGGTAGATAGAAGGCAGACACAGGAGGGTCTCTGGAAGCTCGCAGGGCAGCCTAACAGAGATGCTCTCAGCAGAGAACAAGAGTCCCTGTCCAAAGCAAGGTGGGAGACAAGGATTGGTACCCTAGGTTATCCACTGACCTCCATGTGCACTATGACACACATGCACACACACACACACACACACACACACACACACACACTTCAAAGTTTATAATGATTATTTGTCATCCAAAATTGTAAAAGACTTATTTGAGTATATATTTGAATATATAATTGTAAAAGACTTATTTGATTATATATTAATATATAATCAAAATGAATCAAAGAAGATATATTGAAGAGCATATGGAAGTGCTACCATAGCTCCCAACTTACATATTCTTAAGCATTGAAGGATCTTTTACCTAGTTTAACCTCTGTTAATCATCAATCCCCTTATTTATGAGCTAGAGATAATTTCATGTTCCTCACAGAATAACATATAGAATTAAACTTCACAATGCATGTAGACATTGCTTATGAATTCTAGCATAGTTTATAGACTATCAGGGCTGTCATCAACTTAATATTTATTGAGATGTATCTACAGGAGAAACTATGGCATGTATTCTCTCTCTCTCTCTCTCTCTCTCTCTCTCTCTCTCTCTCTCTCTCACACACACACACACACACACACACACACACACACACTGATATTCATTCACTAAAACTTTACAATCTGAAACCAATGCTAAGATAACTAACTATGCTGCTAATATACATCCAAGAACTCATTCACTAGTAACCATCTTTTGTTCAGGAAGTTACTACAGCAGCACCCACTCCCATGATCCCATGGGTCTGTCTGTAAAATAATTCAGTGGAAGGGCAATAGATGTAGCTTAGTTGGCAGAGTTCTTGTCCGGCATGCACTAAGCTCTAGGTTTGATGCACAGAGCCTGATAAACTAAATATGGTGGTACATGCTGGTAATCATAGCCCTTGGGAGGTAGAATAAGATTTTCCTCGGCTTCTTAGGCTTGTACATCATCCCAAATAAAGACAACCAACTACCTTTGCCAGATGGTATCAATCAAACTAGCTCTGGGCCCGCACCTTAGTTAAGGAAGGAGAAGGGGCTCATGGAGCCCTACCATTTACTATTAGCTATAGATAGAACCTGAGGTAGAAAGATCCACTACCTTTAGCTGGGTAGCCATGGCTGAAGACACCAAGCCCCAGTAGACAGCTCCAAACTCATTGTAATATAGGCTGCTCTAGTTGATCTCAGTGGGTCACAAAACAAAGTTAACAGGCAGGAATGTAAGAGAGATGGGGGGAAGGGGAGGTGGTAGAGACGTGGAAGATGAGAGTGGTCAGTATGCATAATATATATAAATCTTAGGAAAATGGAAATGTGTACATGCACGTGTATGTGATGAAGAAAGAGAGTGAAGGAGAGAAAAAGAGAGGGAGGGAGAGAGATTTGCTAACAGATAGATTGACTGTGCCTTATAACTTTTACCTACTGATTCTCAGCTATGATATGATTTCTTTTTTTAAAAAAATCCATTCTTCAGTGTACACCAGATAAGTGACTTCTTAAAAAGCATGGCCTCTGGGGAAAATGTGCTTTCAATCAATATAGCTTAAGCAGGACAGTCCTTGAAGGAAACTCATTAAACTTAACAGGTTTAGGGTACAACAGCTTCCTAAAACACAGGGGGGGGGGGAGATGAAAACTAAATAACAGGGCAAAACCACAAGGAAAATTAGACATTTTTCCATTAATCTTTCTTAAGGACATCATAAATTATGTATTTTTAAATAAAATTATTAAAAGTGCTTTTTTTTGCCAGCCCTTCTTAAATTCTCAGGTTAAAAGTATTCTACATGGAAACCATCATAAATTACAGTTAGATTAGAATAAAAGTCCTGGTGTGTTACTGCACAGTGGACTGACGACAGATAAAATATTTCAAAATGTGGGAAATAAGGTTCAGTGTTTTCACCACACAGGCTGGGAAACTGTGGTGAAATTAGTTAACCTGGTTTAAATATTATACAATGTATAATATTTAAATATTATACAATGTATAATATTTAAATATTATACAATGTATACAAGTATTGAGACATTCTGAGCCAGTACATAAATAACTACCATCATTATGTCGTTAATCACCCAAGAGATAAGTTTGTTTTTTGTATTTTTCAGTATTTTTTTTTAATTCACTTTACATCCTGACCTCTGCTCCCCTCCTTCAGGTTCCCCCTCATGCTGTTCCTCCTCCCATGTCCCCACCTCTTCTTCTCTGAGAGGGTGGAACTGCCCCATATGTATCCCTCCACCCAGGCACATCAAGTCTCTGCATGGCTAGGCACATCCTCTCCCCCTGAGGCCGGACAAGGCAGCCCAGTCAGGGGAACGTATTCCACAGACAGGCAATACCTTTAGGGGTAACCCACGCTTCAGTTGTTGGGAGACCCACGTGATGACTGTGCTACACATCTGCTACATATGTGCAGGGGGCTTAGGTGCCGCCCATATATGTGCTTTGGTTAGTGGTTCATTCTCTGAGAGCCCCAAGGGTCCAGGTGAGTTGATTCTGTTGATCTTTCTGTGGAGTCCTATCCCCTTTGGGATCCTCAGTTCTTCCCCCAATCTTCCATAAGACTACCTGAGTTCCGTCCAGTGTTTGGCTGTGGGTCTCTGCATCTGTTTCAGTCAGCTGCTGGGTGGAGCTGTTAAGTTTAATTTTTTTAAAGTAAAATGAACTATGTATAATCAAGCAGTTTAATTTAACGTATATGAAAAAGAACGGGCTAATCTAAGACTAGACGTTCAAGGATGCTATGAGAACACCTATGTGAGAGAAAATGAGGAGTCTGATGAGCGCTAAAAGTCTGGTCCCTAATGGTGATTGGGAGGGACGCCGTCTTCAAGCGACAGAGACTGCATGAAATCTTACGAAGACTGAGCAGAGCTAAAAATAAGTTCAAGAACCAAAGTTTCCTCAGAGAAACCCCTTCCCCGCGGAACAGTTATATCTTGACATCCCTGCCACACTCACTCGCTGGTTGAAAGAAGCTGTTGGGAAATGTCAACTGGACGCTCAGCGGTCACCGACCTGAGTGAGCAGCAGGTGCCCTTGGCCAGTTACATCAGGAGAACTGCAAACTGCCACACCATGCCTGTCACCAGGGATAGAATATAAGCTCCCAGTTTATAAAGAGAAGTTTCCTTGTTATTGAGTTAATTAATGTGAAAAGTCATCGCACAATAATTAATCAGTGCTCCATGGAGGAAAGACGATCATGTGTTCGTGTTTTCAAATACTGTACTTGATAAGGCCTGTTCTTTGAAACAATGGTGATTCGGTGAAACAGATTCTTCTCCAGCTCCTTTGCAAGGAGAAAGGCTATTAAAGCATTTTGTCAATGTCCAAGAAACAAATTGCCGCTCTGTGTTTATTCATAGGCAAGATGACTGTTACATTCAACAGTAGCTCACACGGCTGAGACTGACCCTCGTCTCTCAGTGTGACTGTATTGGGGACTTGGCTAATTCAAGGGTCAGCCATCAAAACTTTTGTGTGTGTTCACTTAATGCAAGTAAATCTATAAAGAGTGGATTTCATTATAGCGTTTTCATACAGACCTAAGAGGTACTTTGATCACATCCATGATCACCCTCCAGAACTCACACTTTCTCTGCCCCCATGTCTTCGTTGCTATCCTAGAGTTGAGACCATGAGATGTTTATCTTTCTGAGTCAGGCTGATTTTACTTAATGTAATGATATCCATCTTAACCCACTTTGTTTTGCTTATTGGCTATTCACTATTTGTCCATCTATGCTGCCCTTTCCTTACTCATTCCTCTGATCCTGGAATCAGGCTGATTCTACAGCTTGTCTGTCCTGTAGTGCTGCACCAGACATGCATGTGTGGGAATCACTGTGATAGCCTGACTTAGACTCCTTTGGTATAGCCCAAGAATGGTATAGCTGGATCTTACGGTAGTTCTGCATTAAGGTTTTCTGAACAACATCTATACTGCTTTCAGTAGTGTCTAATTACATCCAATAGTGTCTAATTTATATACCAATGGTGTGCAAGGGATCCTTTCTCTCCCCTGCATCCTTACCAGCATTGATCTGTTCTATCCTCGTGGTGACAGCCATTCTGCCTGGGGTGGAACCTCATCATGATTCATCCCCTATGCTGCACAAAGAGGTCTTAGGTTAAAGTTGGATTTAGGGAAACACATTCTCACTTAAGCCTTACATGCAAGACAGATGCTATAGACCTGTGTTTCCATTTAATAGTACTGAATATGTCCACTGCTTCCAGAGAAAACTGGTGAAGATTTATGGGCACATAATACCATCCATAATACTAGCCAAACAAGAACATAAGACCTCAGATAGAAATAATATACAGATACATCACAGAGAACATTATTACTATGGAAATACCCCCAATCTATGTTAAATACTTAAATATTATATGTATGAGGCCATATGAGACCCAGGTCAGTTTGCACACACATGCATTGCTATAATTTGAGAAGTCTGATCATTATGATGAATGAGATATTTGAGAATTAATTATATAACTGATCTTAACTTGGGTTCTACTTTAGAAATTATGATTTAAAATATCTGTATCTAATCAGTCCAACTTTCAAAACCAATCAGAGTAAAAGGTTGATATTTAAATATGTTTATCCTCCAAGGCAGGTGTTCTCATTGACATACTATACCCTGATTCACAAATGTAAGATCAATATAAAATTACAGGTCTTGAGAAAAGGGAAAGTTTTGCAAGAGCAATGTACATGATTAAATAGAAATACCAATGAACACAAGTCATAGTCCTGTTTCATAATGTACTGTGACTGTGTATAGTATTATACAAGACTTGTGAATTTTCACAAATGCACACACACACACACACACACTATTTATAGTGTCATCCTTAAGATAAATCATTTCAATGACTGAGTTCTATGACATGGCTGGAAAAGCTCTGGCTCTTATGATTCTACTAAACCTATGCCTCTAAGTGATGTCATATGACTGACCAATCAAAGATGTATATGCCACTTCCAGGTCTAGACACCCAAACTAAAATTGGTTCTTACGGGAAGGAACAAGCAAAAGAATTCCTTGTATGCTGCATTTTCCAATTCCTGGTGTATAAATATGTTTGCTTGCCTCCTTATTTTGATGCACCAACATACCAATCATGATCACATGGAGTAAACATGGAGTTGATTTGCAATAGGCAGTATTTCTAATAACTTTAGAAATAAATACCTTTAAAGATAGCAGTAAAAAGAAGCGATGTAAATACGAATTGTTGCTTTGTTTATATAATTTAGTTATCTAACTTTCGTAATCTACTTTTCATTTCATAACCAACTCACAAGACTTCTAAAATTTTATCAGGGGGCACTCACAGACCATGATGAGCCAGTGCCTGACTGGCAGGTTTAATCCACACTCTTATTCTAGATTCTGTAGATATAAAGTGGTAAACAGAACCAGTGGAGAAAGTCTGGGTCGATGATAAACTTCATGGAACAGAGATGCCTTTCTCCTGAGTCTTCTACCCTACCCTGGATAGAAAGTGAGAAAGAAAACTGTTGGACTGTAAGATGGGTGGTGGTAGTGACACACACCTTTAATTCCAGCACTCAGGAGGCAGAGGTCAGCATGGTCCACAGAGTGAGTTTTGGGACAGCCAGCATGACGTAGAGAAATCCCATCTCACAAATCAAAAACAAAACAAAACAAAACTTTGGAGTGTAAAGCTATTTGACTGCAAGGTTACTTGTTATCACAGCTGTGGCTGAAAAACAAATGAACTCACTCGTTCATTGGTTTGGACATTTGGTGAACCAAAGCCAGCTGAAATGTCTATGAAAGGCAGGTTCCTGGAGTCCTGCTGATGAAGAATCTCCAGGATTTCGAGTTTTCCAGGTTGCCACTATTGAGAGTCAAATCTGGGGACTAATGATTAAACCAATTCCATTTACCCTTGTAGCTGAAGCAGGAATTTGACAAGGAAAGAGGAGAGTGGGTACCAGAGGAGGTACCCAGGTATCTGAACAGCGCCTATAAATGGCTTTGATACGTTCAAGATCAATGAGACCCTGGGTGAAGACATAGAGGATGATGGGGAGAGGTAAGAAAATTCAATGGTCTGTTTCTGTGAAGCATCTGTGCATCACCTGAGAGCAGAAGAGCAGGGTAGGGAGGGGAATGTAGGGAAGGAGAAGTAATGTTTAAAGACTGTTGGAAATGCCATATAGAAATCTACTACTACTGCAGAGACATTCTAAAATATATGCATACATATATGTAAAGAGGATTTAACTGTAGTTACTATATAATAATAAAGCAATGCTCTTCCCCCCCCCCCAACACCACTGGCTACCAAATCAAAAGCCCGTTGCCAGGTATGGGTTACATCCTTTGTTGATCAATAGAATCCCCATAGACCCTAGTAACTTACAGGCTATTGCCACTGCTCATCGTTAGCCTCTAGAACTTGATGGTAAGATCCTGTTGCTAAAGACACCACATACTTGAGCCATAAGACAAGAAGAAATCGAGCTCATGCCTACCTGGAAGCTTCACCCCTACTGGAGTACTGGCTAGCTTTCATACTCCTGAGAAGCTGTATCCATGCAACCAGGGGAGAAAAGCCATCAACAGCCTCACCCATTCATCCACCCTGCAAGCTACAATAACAACCAGCCCAACCAGGTGCCTTAGTTAGGTTTTCATTGCTGTGAAGAGAAAACATGACCAAGGCCATTCTTATAAAGGAAAGCATTTCATTGGGGCTGGCTTACAGTTTCAGAGGCTTAGTCCATTATCATCATGGCAGGACACTCAGCAGCATCGAAGCAGACACATGGGTGCTGGAGAAGGAGCTATAAGTTTGTGATCCAAAGGCAGCAGAAGGTGACTGGATTCCACACTGGGCTGAGCTTGAACATGGGAGGCCTCAAAGCCCACACCCACAGTGATACACTTCCTCCAACAAGGCCACAGTTTCTAATATTGCCACTCCCTGTGAGTCAGGTTTTGAAGCAACCCCATAGACTTATGGGAGTGAGGTGCCATACCTATTTGAATCACCACACAAGGCATGCCTACTGGTGCAATGGTGGCATAAATATTATGGAAGGCAACCAACCAATTTCTGCTTGGATTGTTAAAGCCCATTCCACAAGGTGAAACCCATGCCTGGTACTTTAATTAGAACTAAAATCCTTGGCTGGCTAGGTCACAGACCCTAAGTGAAACTCAATACTATTATTTTACTAAGTGGACAAAATATTAAACTGCCCCCTAAGTCCTTATCTTTATATCCATAGATTAGTGCATCTCTTATCCCTCATCAGAGAAGTTTCTATTTACAATAATGACAACTAACTCTGAGACCTATGACTCCGCTCATGTCCAATGTGCAGAGAATAAAAACCACAATGCGTAGCTCTCAATGTGATGTCTATACTATACCCTCAGCTCTCAAGGCTCAGAGATAATCACAGAAGAGAGATTAAAAAGCCTGTAGAAGCTGAAGGTGATAGACATCAGCAGGAAAAATATTATTTACTGGATATAACAGGGCCATCATATGAATGAGGTCACAGTGGCTGTGACTGCACGCATAGGATCCACACAAGATAAAGCCAACCCAACCCCAATGTGGATGGAAGAGTTCATGAAGCCCCACCCCTATGTAAGGAGCTATTTGCAACTGATGGCTGCTGACCCCAAGAGGTTGACCATGCTCCAGCACATGGTCCCACACCCATGCTCACACAGCAGTATTAAATTAACTCTCTGGGTATTTAAAAGAAAGGCACATGAAGTTTGGAGGGGAGAATTATGGGGCCATTAGGGAGGAATTAAAATGGAGAGAGTGGAGGTAAATTTGATCAAAACACATGACATGCATGAATTAATATTAAGTAAAATGACCTCTTAGAAATTTCTAAGCTCCACCCCAGACTTCCTGAGTCCGAATTGGCATTTTAACAAAAAACCCGTGCAATTATCATACGCATTAATGTTTCAAAGTAGATACTTCACAGCCTGTACAAACTCAACAAGGAGAACCTGACATTACAAACACAAACAGAATCTGTTAGTTGTCATCATAGTGAAACCTACAACCTCTCAGTTTCTCATTGTTTCCATCTTTATTATATAGGAGCTATGCACCATAATGCCTTGTCTTCTGCTTCTGCCATTTTTGATATTTTAGCTGGTAAGGAATGAGAAATTATGAAGTCTGAGGAAAAGGGATTAAATCTGAATTATAGGACCAACCCTAGGATGCATGTGTCAACTATCAGGGGAGAGATGGTGCTTCTGTATTACTATTCATATTTTTAGTTTCCTTGTATTAATAATTGATTCCAAATATTGGATGCTTTAAGTGCTTCCTCATCATATTGTAAATTACATATTTCTCCTTTAACAAACCTAAGCTATTTCTGCTCATTTGGATTGGTTGTTTTTTTTTTTTAAATAGATTCCTGCTAAGCTGTCTCTTCTTGTATCATAAATAGAGCCACCCAAAGATTTTTTCCCTCTGAATGCACCCAGGGTTATAGTTCTGTTTCTCATTATAAATTCAAATAGGCTGTTTAATAGCATAAAGATGTCATTAAATGCATCTATCTCTGGCCCATGGGGAGACACTGGCTGGGGTTACATGAGAATTCTGTGTCTGGTGAGCATGCTTTTTTTTCCTTTTGTGGTTTTTCTAGTCTCTCAAGTATTAAAAATAGTGTAGATCTCCTTATGTCAAAATAGCTACAAATCCATCCTCGATTATACAGATTAAGGCAAAAAGACAAGACAGGGAAAATTTTGAGCAAGGTCAGACATATGAGGCTCTTACTCCCTGTATCTTTGGGGACCACTCTTTCCTCATCCTCAGCTCCAGTAGTTTAGGGGACACTCCCTCACCTGCCAGTCCAATAGAAGGCAAACAATGCAAGCCCTGCCAAGCTGAAGAATGCTATAAACCCCACACAATGAGGAGTCCAATGTACACAAGCACCAAGCCAAACTCATGAGAACCATACCAAAGACATCCAGAAAAACCATCAAGGAAAGAAGCCCTCCTCCTTGCCACTGGAATCGCTGCACTCCAAAGTTCTACCTCCAGAGCTGCTTGAAACCATATTGGCTCTACCATGTCCAGAACCCACCCGAGAATGAATTACCCAAGAAGAAAGCAGAATTTAAAGGTGGAAAAGAGACAGACTATAGATAGCATTATGAAGTCCCAGACATACATGAACTTTACCTTATACGTGGACTATACCATTTATGATCCTATTAATGAAGCTGGAGTGTGATACACTTATGCTGCCAGAAATACATTGACTAATACAGAATGAAAAGAAGAAAAATATGCTCTGATAAGTGGCATGGGCTGACCAAGGACATTCTTCCCTGTGCTACACATCAGTACATACATACAGAAGCAACAGAATTCAAAGAGGGAAGTGATTATAGCTTTCATCTACAGTGGACTTGATGTGTCTACAGCCCCCTATTAGTAAACTGAGTGATGCTAGGCTAAGCCTGTGACCAACCCTCCAGTACATGTTTGCTCACTGCCACCTATGGGGGTTGGCCATTAGCAGACTCTGTAGATGGAACTGGTGAATAGATCAAGTACAGCTTTCTTGTAAAGCACTCTGAATAAGGAGCACAGAACTATGTGTTTCTGATCTCTAAGCCTTCCTTTCTTTCTTTCCTTCCTCCTTCCCTAAGTCCAATATTTTCTCTCCTTCAGCAAAGAATACATATTCTTAGCTACCAGAGATGAGAGCTCTTGGCTCTAGTCCTTGAATACCTCAGGGTCTGATGGAAGAGGCTGTGTACAGCATTATGGGTCCAATGGAAGGGGCTGCATACTGCATTGTAAGTTTAAGTTGACTTGCCACATGTCTGTTTTATTAAAAAACAAAAGACCTCAAAGACAAGAGATTCTATCTCCACCTCCAATGTGGGCAAGGAGGACTCACAGAAAGCAACCACCACAGGCTCCCTGTGGGATATGGTGATGCTGTGGCAAGCAGCCTTCTTAAAGAGATTAATGAGAACATTTCACAAAGATCCCCTCCCTGCGGAGGCATGAAGCGTTTCACAGTGGGCCAAGTACAAAGCTGTGGGCAGAACAGACCCTCAAATTAACATGACACATTATTCATGAGAAAATACATTTAAGCTGGCTTCGGCATTTTAAAAGGACCCCTAATTGCTGCCAAGTCTCTAATTCTCCTTGAAAATTATGAAAGTTGGGACTTGTGAGTCAATAAAAGGCTAAAATGGGAATCTAGTGATTGTGTTATTAGAAGGCAAAAAATAAAGTCAGAAGGCAGAGGAAAGGGTGTGATTAACATGGAACAATAAGATCTTAGGAGCGTGTTGATTTCCAAGAGTGAGTCTCAGCATGCCCCCAGATGGATGTGGGAGATCTCCCCAAAGCCTCACACCCAAGATACCCTGACATAAACATAATGTGATTCCATATAGCTGAATCCAGAGCCCAAATGTTGTTGTTCAAAAGAACCATTCTGAGCTATAGGCTATTTAAGGTCCACAGTTGAAATATACAAATCTAATAGGTAAAGGGGAGGGTGAAGACACAGCATGTATAGCCAAACTCACAGGTCCACATGTCAATCATAAGTAAGCACACAGGGCAAAAACACACGTATAACACAAAATACAGGAATACTATTACAAACACACAGACACACACACACACACACACACACACACACTGAATAGATAGATAGATAGATAGATAGATAGATAGATAGATAGATAGATAGATAGATAGATAGATAGATGATAGATAGATAGAGATGCAGATACAGCTATAGATATAGGTAAAACATACCATCTGCATCTGTATATTCATGCCTCCCACCCTACTCATTCCCACTCTCCAATGCTACAACCCACATGGATGCTAGACCAGACATGTCACAACAAAAATATACCTAGATATCATCCAAATGCGTTTTAAGATGTATACATGATAAAACCATACTCCAAGTTTCACAGACCACATTCTTTTTCCCTTTTATAAAATATGCATTTTATCTTTTTAACCACAGTAAAACAGTACACTTAAAAAAAAAAAAAAAAAAAAAAAACACAGCTGAACTGTGGTGGTCTATACCTTTGATCCCAGCACTTGGAAGGCAGAGGCAAGGAATCTCTGAGTTCAAGGCCAGCCTGGTCTACAGAGTGAGTTCCAGACAGCCAAGGCTACACTCTATCTTGAAAAAAACAAAAATAAAGAAACAAATAGGACAGGACAGGACAGTAAATAATTCATTTTTTAAAAAAATCCCCTGAGTTGGGCATATCAGTAATCCCAGAGTTCCAAGGCACAAAAATTTTAAGTCCAAAGCCAGCCTTGAGAGACTACACAGAGAGACCATATCTCAAAATGGAGAAAGAAAGAAAAGTCATCAAAGAGGCTCAGGCCATCAAAATTTGATCTTTTTTGTACAAACAAACTAGAGGAGCCCTGGGCAATGTGTATCATATTTACTGTTCTTTATTCAAGGGCGAAGCTGAAAAGAGTCTGATATGGCAGCTGTCTGTGACTCCCACCCTCCCGAGGTGGAGCTGGTACGGAAAGAACAATGAGGAAGCTGTTGCCCTTCATCCATCTCTTTCCCAGGAATGGACAGCTCCTGGCTGAGCTGGCAAGGCTCAGACGCCTACAACAAAACAAAGTTCGCTGCTGTGTGAAGACAGTCACTTCTTGCCTTGAGAGTGACAGGGAAACTATCACACTATAAAGGTTCGCCCGATGGAAATGGTGTTTCCAGCCACGCATGTTGTGATGGTGTGTGCTGTAGAGAAGGATGGACAAGATCCAGTGCATAGCTATCACGCAGTAATCCCTAGGATCAAAGCCCCAACCGTATGATCTCATTCACATTAAAGGTTCATGGATCCCGACCCATGCTAGTTCTCTGCATAGGTAGATTAACTTGTCCAACCCAAACGTTTCCACCTGTTCTGAAATCATTTATCCAACCCAGACAGCCAAGCTCCCCTAACTTGCAAGAGGCATCTGTCCAGTTATGACTATCACCACTTTCATGTCTATACACAAAGAATCAGGGCAAAATCTGGAGGTAGGTTATTGTATCATCACGAGACTGTAATACTTTTGCCAAGGGAGTTGGCCGACGCGACCATTTCTGGGCATGAAGCACATATGTCATATTAAAATTTAAAAAAAAACATAAAGCATCCACCTCCCTCCTCACATGATAACCTTCTTCTCTATACTTGTCACTTGTCCTTTGTGATGGACACTCAGCAAGCCTGTGATGCAAGGATTACTGGCTTGTAGGAGGAATTAAAACATAATGCTGTTGTATCTAAATCAGTGGAAATGCTTGGACCCCGACATCTAGCATCAAGGTCATTTTTATGAACTAGCACATCTGGAGTATGGGAAGGAATCCAGGGAAGGCTGACAACACTGAGTCAGCATGTTGAATCTCAACCCCTCTCCCATCAGAACATATTCATATCAGCACGCCTACAGATCCCTCCCTATTACTTTTCTGATGTTGTAGTTGGGGTTTCTATTGCTGTGAAGACACACTGCGACCATAGCAACTCTATGGGGCTTGGGGCAGGCTTACATTTAATTAACATTTAATTGGGGCTTGGGGCTGGCTTACAGTTCAGGGGTTTAGTTCATTGTCATCATGGCAGGCAGCATGATGGGCATGCAGGCAGACATGGTACTGGAGAAGTAGCTGAGAGCTCTACATCCAGATCCAAAGGCAGCAGGAAGACAGAGTGAGACTGAGCCTGGCTTGAGTGTCTGAAATCTCTAAGCCCTCCTCCAGTGGCACACTTCCTCCAAAAAGGCCACACCTGTTCCAATAGACTCCTAATAAGACTCTTGGGACCTATGGTGGCCATGTTCATCTCAGCATGATCTGTGTCCTCCATATTATAATTGTACATGTTTTTATAAGTTTTCTCCACAAAGGTAGCACAGTAATTACCAAGAGTGTTGGAAAGTATGCTCAGTGGCTAAGTAACAGTAACTGCTATTCCAGAGGACACGGTTTCTATTCCCAGCACCTATACATGGCAGCTCACAACTGTCTATACATCCAGTTCCAAGGGATTCCATGATTTCTTCTGGCTTCCACAAGCACTAAACACACATTGTGCGCAGACATACATGTGATCAAACACACATACTTATTTTAAAAGTAAATCAAATATTAAAATTATTATTATTATTTAATAATAATTAATATTATTAAGTAATAATATTATTGTGGTGGTTTGAATATGCTCAGCCCAGGGAGTGGCACTATTAAGAGCTGTGGCCTTGATGGAGTAGGTATAGCCTTGTTGGAGTAGATATGGCCTTGTTGGAAGAAGTGTGTCACTTGGGGGTGAGCTTTGAAACCCTCCTCTAGCTACCTGGAAGTCAGTCTTCTAGTGGCATTCAGGTCAAGATGTAGAACTCTCAGCTCCTCCTGCTCCATACCTGCCTGGATATTGCCATGCTTCCTGCCATGATGTTAATAGACTGAACCTCTGAACCTCTGAACCTGCAAAGCCAGCCCCCATCAAACACATGTCCTTGATCGTGGCATCTCTTCACAGCAATGGAAACCCTAACTAAGACAATTAGCAAGAACGCAAAAATTTGTTTTATGAGGCAGAGGCAGGCAGATTTCTAAGATTGAGGCCAGCCTGGTAGATAAAGTGAGTTCCAGGACAGCCAGGACTATGCAGAGAAACCCTGTCTCAAAAAACCGAAAAAAAAAAATTTGTTTTATATTTCTTACACGGTGGAAAATTCTGATTTTTTTTCTCTAACCATTTACCATTGAATGAAGTTATAGTTGAATGAGTGAATTTCAAGTATAAGAGGAAATAAGAAAAGAGTTCAGAAGAAAGACTAGTAGATAAATAATGAAATGAACAATTGAATGTTAATTGTGAAAGGCAAAGAACTCAGCTTTATATATTTATATATGCAAGACACCACTTAATCTGAAACACAGCTATTAGAATTATCCCTATTTGTATGATGGACAAATTAAGATTTGGATAAATGTCTCTTCACACGGTGAGTGGATTATGAAGCTGGTAAGGGATACTGGAAGCCTTTAGAGGATCTACAAGGTTTCAGACCCTCATTGTTGAACAGTACGACAAAGCAGAACAAATGAGCCACATCAACCAGGATGCAGAGAGTGAACGCCTGCATGAGCAGCATTCGCTTTCTTCCTCCTTCATGCCTTCTGGGCCCCAAGCCCAGAAGTGAGTGCATATCAAGTGAGTTCTTTTGTGATTGGGTTACCTCACTCAGGATGATATCCTCCAGATACATCTATTTGCCTAAGAATTTCATAAATTCATTGTTTTTAATAGCTGAGTAGTACTCCATTGTGTAAATGTACCACATTTTCTGTATCCATTCCTCTGTTGAGGGACATCTGGGTTCTTTCCAGATTCTGGCTATTATAAATAGAGCAGCTATGAACATAGTGGAGCATGTGTCCTTATTACCAGTGCCCACAGTCAGCTATTGGATGGAACACAGGACCCCCAGTGGAGGAGCTAGAGAAAGTACCCAAGGACCTGAAGGGGTCTGCAACCCTATAGGTGAAACAACAATATGAACTAATCAGTAACCCCAGAGCTCGTGTCTCTAGGTGCATATATAGTAGAAGATGGCCTAGTCGGCCATCATTGGGAAGAGAGGCCCCTCGGTCTTGCAAACTTTATATGCCCCATACAGGGGAACACCAGGACCAAGAAGTGGGAGTGAGTGGGCAGGGGAGCATGGCGGGGGGAGGGTATAGGGGACATTCGGGATAGCATTTGAAATGTAAATGAAGAAAATATCTAATAAAATAATTTAAAAAGAAAAGATTAAACATCACAAGTCAACATGACACCCAAAGGCATGTCTGTAAGCCACAACATTCCACTCCACTCTGCACTGAAAAGGGTCACGTCTCTCTCATAAAGCAAAACAGGTTCAATCCACTCGCAAAAGGTCTCTATGGTCTAAGAATCCAAGTTCAAAGTCTTCTCTAAAGCTCAAGACCAAAGCCGTAACTATAAGGCCCTCCGTACAAATACAGGGAATAGACAGTGTCCTAAAGTACACATTCCTATTTCAAAAGAGATGCACTGAATATGAGTGAAAGACTAGTTCGGAGTCAGACTGACAGCTGCAGTGACAGTTAAATCCTGCAGCCCCATAATTGGTCGCCAAGGCACTTAAGGTGATATAAATCTCCACAAACTGGGGTAGTCCTGCCCATATAACCTTGTCATTTGTCGTCCATGTCACCTCTCTCTTGGGATGGCTCCACTGTTGCCCACAGATTTCCTTAACAGGCATTCCTGTCATCTCCAACATCCAGAGGTCTCTACTGCAGCTTAGGCCTCGCCCTCCCAACTCCTCTGATCACTCTTCTGAGGGAATCCTAACCCTGTTGTCACATATTGCCTGGCCTCCCAGAATTTCCTTTGACCCCCCCCCATAATTTGCAATTTGCATTTTGCATAACTCAAAAGTTAGTATCATGTGGGCCATGCTAAGGTGTGTTACGACCCCCTGGACCACTGCCATCTGAACTCCTGAGTCATCATTGAACACAGTAGGACAACATTGAAGAAACAGCAGCCTGTGCAGCCCTGTGTGGGGAGGCCACTCTCTTCTCACAGGGAAAAATCTCCAAAAAAAAGTTTACATTTTCATACCACTAAGCCTGCAACACATGGGATCTGGCCAATCCCTCAAAAGCTCTCAAGGCATCTATCTTTTTTTTTTTTTCTTAGTAAGACTTGTTCTTTATTTATTCTTTTCTCTTTTTTTTGTTTTTTTTTTTTTATTTTTTTATTATTTTCTTTATTTACATTTCAAATGCTATCCCGAATGTTTCCTATACCCCTCCCCCCACCTCTGCTCCCCTACCCACCCACTCCCACTACTTGGCCCAGGCCTTGCCTTGTGCTGGGTCATATAAAGTTTGCAAGACCAAGGGGCCTCTCTTCCCAATGATGGCCGATTAGGCCATCTTCTGCTACATATGCAGCTAGAGACACAAACTCAGGGGGTACTGGTTAGTTCATATTGTTGTTCCACCTACAGGGTTGCAGCCCCCTTCAGGTCCTTGGGTACTTTCTCTAGCTCCTCCATTGGGGACCCTGTGTTCCATCCAATAGCTGGCTGTGAGCATCCACTTCTGTGTTTGCCAAGCACTGGCATAGCCTCACAAGAGTCCGCAATATCAGGGTCCCTTCAGCAGAATCTTGCTGGCATGAGCATTAGTATCTAGGTTTGGTGGCTGATGATGGGATGGACTCCCGAATGGGGTAGTCTCTGGATAGTCCATCTCAAGGCATCTATCATACTGCCCCAATTCAAAGTACCTGGCTTCCGTTTAATGGTACTGATCTCTCCAGAGACATTGTCTTCCTTAGTCTCCACTTTACACAGGCTTTGCAAACCAAACTGCAAGCTCCTCAAATCTTTACACTCTTCTTTTGACTCTGGATGCTCGTCGTAAAGCTGTCCAAACACAGCCAGTAAAGCATGCCACAGCCTGGAAAGTAGAATGCCTTGCAATTTCCTCTACCAGGCTAATTAATCTGTCACCTCTAAACTCAGCCTCCCACAAAGCCTCAAGACTTAAACAAAACAACAAAAAAAAAAATTGACAAATGTTTTACCAGAATGTAATGAATAGTCTCTAGCAGAGTTCCCAATAAAGTCCTTGTTCCCATCAGAAACCTCTTAAGCACAGTCTTTACTACCCCATATTTCTATTGGCAATTCAGTCTCTCGGTTCCCACCAGCATCACCCACTATGCTCACCGTATAGCATTTTCGGGGATTCTCTGTCCTGTATCTCCAAGTGCATCCAAATTCCTTCCAACAGGTTCCGAATGAACCACATATCAGGAAGTCACAGTGATGACCTCACTTGTCTGCTGGTACCCGTCTCTGCATTAGAGTTTCTGATGGCTCTGACCTAATAACTGAAACATTTAAAAAGAAGAAAGATTTTTGGTTGTGAGCCTAGCCTTTAACGGCTGAGTCATCTCTCCAAGACAGCCTGGGCTATACAGAGAAACCCTGTCTCGAAAAACCAAAAAAAAAAAAGAAGAAGAAGAAGAAGAAAGATGATTTTTTTTTTTGTCTTTATGGCTTTAGTTGTTCCTGTCCATCATGGCAGTTAGAGTAAGAGTATTGCAGAGCAATCTAGTTCATGAGAGAGAGAGAGAGAGAGAGAGAGAGAGAGAGAGAGAGAGAGAGAGAGAGAGAGAGNAGAGAGAGAGAGAGAGAGAGAGAGAGAGAGAGAGAGAGAGAGAGAATGTTTTCATTTAGCATTGGGATGTTGAACCCAATTTCGTATTGACCATCCATGGGACTTGAGTTTTCTCTTTACAAGTGATAAAAGTTAAAGTTTTACTTGTTTGATTTTTATATTGTTTTTATTTTTGGGTTTCGTTTACATTTTTAACTATTTGTTTGATGTGTGAGTATGTGTGTGCCATGACACACACATAGAGCTCAAAGACAAATTGCAGGTGTCAATTCTCTTTCCACCATGTGGGTCCCAGAGATTTAGCTTGGTTTGCCATGCTCACTGGCAGACATACTGAGCTATTTTGCTGGCTCTTAATTTTGTTTAAAGCAGGAAATGGAGGAAGGTTTTAGGAACATTCGTTTCCCTGAATCTAGAGATCAAGAGAGTTACATAAACCCTAACAGTGTTCTGCCTTCTGTAGGAATCTGGGCAAGGGGTGTAGAATTCCTACATGGTGAGAAACCAGCTGAAGAAATTACCAGATATACAGCAAAATTAATATGGACCAAGAAAGAATGAAAATAGGGATAAGAAAAGATTTTAGATTCTAGAAAAGTACTGGCATAAGGACAAATTCTGAGGCATCCTTGAACATTTATCTGCCTACTAGCTGTCTAGATTACCAGTAAGTATAAAAGAATCATTAAACAAAATTCCACTGCTGTAAATCACGTAGCCTAAATGACAGACCAAGGCAATAATTTCACTGTATAGGCATTCTCAGCATGAGATGCAACAATGATTAGTATAAGGATTTTTTTGTTTTGTTTTGTTTTTTTAAGTAACCCCAGGACTTTCGGCACAGAAAGTGGAACCCAGGAAGACTTGAAAAAAAAACAATTAACCGTGTTTGGCAGTGACACCAGAGAAGAAGAAGAGGAAAACTAGAATTTAGAAAGTGATGGTCACTCAAAGAAATAAGAGCTTAATTTCTGTAGTGTGGCTCCACTTCACACTCTGTTTCCTTTTTTGCAGTCAGGACCAAGCACCAGCGCAGTCTACCCAGAAGCCTTTGCCCGGCTGAAGGCAATTGCTCTCTTCCCACAGAGAGCTTATTAAAGCCATTTGGGGCTGTGGCCTGTTATGGTAACTGCCTCCCTGTGGCCTCCAGGTATATGTTAATTCCACTTCGAAATGAAAGAAAAAAATACATTAGGAGAATGATTTAAACAAAGGTTAGAACCAGGAATGTCCCACTTTGCCACTTGAGCAAAAGCTCCGTGTGTCATTTTTATTAATGCTATCAGACAAAAAGAAAAGGACTTTACTGGTCATGAGCGGAGAGCTTAAGGGCCTTTTCTGGAGTCACTGCCAGAGCTCTGGGAAATTGTGTTTGCTCTCTGGGGCTCCTACATTGATGGAATGTATTCATTTCCTCCTGGAACCAAAGTAAATAATTCTGGAAGGAAATGGAAAAGTTCAAGCTTCCAGGACCACCCATGTTTATTCTCTTGATGTCTAGAGACTCCATCAGGTTGGAAATTGGCCAGTTGTGCAGAATGTGACTATTTTTTTCAATGCTAAAGTCTATTTGGCTTTAACCTGTGACACTGTCACATAATGCATACAACCGTTGGGACTGCCTCATGACATAACAGGAGAGAATATTGCAACCTGGATCAAGTCCAGGTAAATTCCACTATCTCTCCTTTATCTTCTCAGATGATGGGGTTTTTTTTTGCTCTAGAGAAGAAAAAAGGCAACAAATATATTTGTTTACTATGTTTGGGCCTAAGTGACTCAGTAGCTAAAGAGGGTTTTCATCCAGCCACTTTAGGTCACATATCTTGCCTCCCCTGCTTCTCAAGAATCTCATCTTAAAAGATACAAGTACTTCATGCGTCATTTGTGTGGAAAATCTGACCTACAGGCCATTCGTGCCAGTTCATTAGTTTTCCTCTGCTTGGCAGGCAGCTGTCATAGAAATGGAAGATGCTCTCATTTTGTGCCTAAATTAGGTGGGGAAGGGTTCTTCAAATTAGAATTCAAAAGATCATCCAGAGCTGGCCCCTAAAGGAGGCCAAAAATCACATATGGCCAGCAAATGAGCCCATTGTCCTTAGTCTGTAAGACCACTTCTACACAGCCTTTACATTTCTTTTTTTTTTTTTTTTTTTTTTAAAGAAGGGGGGGGAATTTATGGTAAAAAAACCCATGTGGGTTTTTGGAGACATTTTTTTTTTTTTTTTTTTTTTTTTTTAAGATTTTATTTATTTATTATATGTAAGTACACTGTAGCTGTCTTCAGACACTCCAGAAGAGGGCGCCAGATCTTGTTACGGATGGTTGTGAGCCACCATGTGGTTGCTGGGATTTGAACTCAGGACCTTTGGAAGAACAGTCGGGTGCTCTTACCTGCTGAGCCATCTCACCAGCCCCAGCCTTTACATTTCTACGTGGTAAAATGTGTGTGATAATCAATCAACTTTGCCTATCAGAAAGTCCCCCTTCCCACTCATTCATCCCTGCACTCTCTCAGGCTATCGCTCATCCATCCCCTGCCCATCCTAAAGTTTATTTATTAGCTCAGTCATCAAACCTATGGTTTTTCTGCTACATGCAACACATGTATGCTACATGCGTACATCCTGAGCTCTGTCCACAGAATATCTGTCTTTTGTGTGTTTTATTTCCAAAACAAGATCATTGGTGTTTGATGCCATGTCTGTCTTTCTCAGTAACACTTCACCTCTCTGAGAACAGAAACTAAGGTGCTCCCTGTTCCCCTCCCACCCTGAGCCCTTGCTTTTTGTCTCTTCTAGAATGTTCTCCTGTCCACTGCTTTCCTCTTCCTTTGTCTCTGTTATGACTCAGCTTACTTGTCACCTGAGATGGCTAAGATGGGCTCTCCTTACACTCCTGATCAGCAGAAGGGCCTTGATCCCACCCCACTTCTCACTCCATCTCTGAATTTTTGTATAGCTCTTTATTTTCCTGTCTTTGCCTCTTTCCCCATTGGCTGCTAGTTCCACCAGACATGTGCTGCTTGTAATTTTCTACTACCTCAGATGCTTGCACCAAGTTCGTACTCAGTAAATATTGTTAATGATCAAACAGACAAGGATAAGTTTTATCTTTGTGTCTCCAGATAACAGTTAAGGATTCCACACTCAGCATGCCATAGTGCCGCAAAGGCTGGTTGTTCAAGAGAAAATGGAATCAATCAGATGCGTGCTATGCAACTCAAATTATCTAGAGATGAACACATTTCTACTTCTTTTACTTTTCAATCTCTCCTTCCCCTATTTTTCCCTGCCTCCCTTTCTCTCCCTGACTCCCAATCTCACCCTCCCCCCGTGTTATTGTCTGAGAACCTTTAGAACCATTTGGGGTTCTAAATACACTGTCACCCAATCTGTGCACCATAGATAATGTTTCAACAAAGCGGAGACCATGACAGTGCAGCCTGCTCAGCTTCTGCACTCTTCGTGATAATGTCACACTTACATTCCAAATGTTAGCAAGGATGGATGGAGTGAAAAACGCTAGCTGGATGTCCTTCATCCATTCACTTGTGATATATTGATATATTGCCTGAGAAGGAAATGTTGACAAAAGAGGTTGTTGCAAAGTATGCATGACAGACCAGAGCTGGGCATTTAAGACTCAAATACACACTGTAGAGTCTTTGCCAGGCTCCCTTCCCTACTGCCTGTTAAAATAAAATGTCCTCTGTTAGCTATCAATCCGAGCTAGGCAGAAAACCTACTCGTCTTCAGAAGTAGAGTGTTAACGTAGATCAAAGACATCTGAGGAACACGGAGGCTTCAAATGGAACTATTAGTGAAGAGAAGAGCAGATGACGGGGACTGATTATGCATACATGAAAATGCTACAATGATGCAATACACTCATAGAAAAGGTTTGTAAAACTAGACATTTCAGGGGCTGGAGAGATGGCTCAGCGGTTAAGAGCACTGACTGTTCTTCCAGAGGTCCTGAGTTCAATCCCCAGCAACCGTATGGTGCCTCACAACCATCTATAATGGGATCTGATGCCCTCTTCTGGTGTGTCTGAAGATAGCTACAGTGTACTCAAATACATAAAATAAATAAATAAGCCTAAAAAAAAAATAGGCATTTCAGAATGATTTCAACACTGTTTTCTTGTGCTCTGTTCCACAATTTCCTGTGTCTTTGGGGCTCAGAGCAGAACCAATACAGGATATGACTGTTCAACACATTTCATCTTGTAAAAACAAGGTTCTATCAGAACAAGCCAAAAAAGAGCAACCTAGATGCCATCATGTGTATGGACATGTGTGAGTGAGAACACCAAAATGTGGTCCGCCAGGAAGATGAAGTGCCACGCAGCAATCACAAGGAACTCTCCAGAGCAGAAACATGAAGAGTAAACTTGAGAAACATTTCCCTAAATTATGGAAGCCATACAAAAGAGGCCTCATACTATAGGAGCCCATTTATATGAAGTGTTCAGACAAGAAAAACCTACAGAAAAAGTAGCTGCCCATGGCTGGAGTGAGAATGGGGATTCACTGCAAGTGAACATGCAGGAATTTTCTAGAAGAACGGAAGGACTATAAAACTGATTTAAGGTGACGGTTGTCCTAGCCAGTAATGTTACTAAAATCATTGAATTGTACTCTTGAAATAGGAGACTTTTAGGATACATAAAACATACCTCAATAAAGTTGTTTTTCAAATTTAATATTATATGTTCTCTTATGCAGTGGTAGCACAAGTCCAGCTTAGTATCCTTTTGATGATAATAAAACACGGTGATTTTTTTTCCTTTTTTTGCCTGCCATTCTCCTTTATATTTACTTCTATTTTTAAATGACTCTCATCTCTGAAAACAGAATTGGACCAGCTATTTTTCAGAGTATTAATTCTGAAAAATTAATTACCTCATATAAATGAGTGCACAGAAATCGTCGCCTCTGAACCAAACTTTTTCAGGGAGATTTTGCATAATAACACTGAGAGCATTATTTTTTTTCCTTAGAAGTGAGACCTTTTCTCCTTTCTTTTGGTTCATTTGACTTGATTTCAGAGATTCTAATTTCTTCTGGACTAATGGGAGTGGTCAGGGTTTGTACATCTTCTCGAACGGAATTAAATTTGCAATTATTCCTAGCATACTGTAGACTTGCAAACCCGTGTTTGGGGCAGCCTTCAGATCCCTGCCGCAATTAGCATATTTTCAAGGTGAAGTGCAGATGTCAAATTAATGTAGGAAGGCACCAGGATTGCTGAAGGGCCCGGGTCAATTGGTACTGGTCTAATTGGAGGACATGAGCCTTCCCTGTGGAGGGGTCCAGGGACTGACGTCAGAAACAGGAAAGGTTTTTGTGTGCAGAAGGGGCAGCGGGGGTGGGGGCAGAGGAGAGAAGAAACTGGAAATATAGCAGACAACCAGCTCTTATGGAGAAAACCAAGATTCCTATGAGAAAGTGAAATCACCCCTCACATCGTTATCATCGCTATCACCGTTGTCCTTACTGATGACACTGTCGTTGTTGTGACTCCTAGTTAGTGTGATGTACCAGGCATTTTCTATGTATTGCACCATTTAAGTATGACAAAAAAACTCTCAGCATCTTATTATTCTTATTCCATACAAGAGAAAATCGAGGCCCAGAAAGATGAAATTATTGACAGAGAATGATTATTGGGCACTTACGATGCTCCAAGCTTGTTGCCAGAGTTACATCTCACAGCAAACCATAGGTAAATGATGCGATTAACTGCATGTGGGGGATGAGGGAAATGAGCCAGGGAGACTGTAAAGAAAAATACCACCGTTAGCAAACCTCGAGAGCGCTCTTCCTCCATAAGACCCGGGGCCTCCATTCTCACACACGACGGACCGCTCTGCCTCACACAAGTTGGTCCGGCCAAGGGTGAAACATGAGACTAAGCAGCTTCCTTGCCCTATTCCCTATGACTCCAAACACCTATCTCCCCTTTGGGCCTGTTCATCTTTCATCAAGCTGTGTGCCATGGAGACCAGAGGAAGAAAGGGTAGAACCCTTCAGCCTTAAACAGAGCAGCTTGTTCACTGCCGCACGGGTTAAGGTCCCTCTGAAACTGCATTTGAATGAAAGAAAGAGTCCCTAAAGATAGAGGGTCACAGTTAAAGTCCTTACTCTGACCCACAACAGTCGCTTGTGATCTGAGAAATCCATGCCTTCAGTCCTCAGCTTCCTCAGAAAAGTCAGATGGTATCTGTGTGTCTTGCCAGTGTTTGGAGGATAATCATAGATCAAACGAAGTGTCTCTAAAACAGTCGAGCCAGGCCTGGCCACACATGCCTTCTATCTCACCACTGGGAAGGTTGAGGCAAGCGGATCACAAGTTCAAAGCCAGCCTAGGCTACATAGCGAGACGCCGTCTCAAAATAACAACAATAATACAATAAAATAAGTCTTTAAATAACAATGACAAACAGTCGTGATTTATTGAACTCGCTGTCTGGAATTGTACTGGATAAGCCCCTATACATGGATTATCTCCCATAAACCCCACTGCAGAGCTAAGCAATAGGTGACATATTATCCCTGTTTAATGGATAAGAAAGCGAAGGCTTATGGAGGTTAAGTAATTCACCCGGGTGTCATAGCCAGTAAAGTGGTGGCATTTCTAGAATCAGAAGCAAGTTTTGGCCTATTTTTAATAACTATTTTTAAACATGCAGTATAGCATCATCTTTTTAGAATCTCTAAGTGAAATTGATCGTTGCTACTTCTGCTCTCTCGTAACATTTTTACCTCTTTTACAGAGCCTCATTGCAATCTTTCTTGCATTCCAAGTGATGAAAGGTCCGCCCCACCTCTCACGAAGCCAAATGCCAAGGAAGTAAGGCTTGTCCCCTACGGCTGCTGGGACATCAGCATCTGGAGCAGGGGGAGAGTTTGAGGTGAGGGGGCCGCGCCTCCTTAAGGCCCTCTAGGATCCCCCATCTTCACACTCAGAACCATACTGAACTCCCTGTCAACTTCATGACAAAGTTTGCCTGCCATGACAAAGAAGGGTGGCATTGTCCAAAAAATTTACACATGATAGCTTGGAGCTGCAGAGATGCTTCAGTGGTTTAGAGCGTTTGTTATACTTTCAGAGGGCCTGAGTTCTTCAGTTCCTAGCTTACAAGAGTCCACAAGAGGAGTTTAAGTAGGGCTGGCCCCCATAGACTCATGTGTTTGCATGCTTGGTCACCAGAGAGAGGCTCTATGAGGAGGTGTGGCCTCGTTGGAGTAGGTGTGGTGTTGTTAGAGGAAGTGTGTTACTGAGAGCAGGCTTTGAGGTCTCAGGAGCTCAAGCCAGACCTAGTGGCTCACTGCCACTCCCCGCTGCCCACAGATTAAGATGTGGAACTCAGTTACCTCTCCAGCACCATGTCTGCCTGCATGTCGCCCTGCTTCCCATCATGATGATAATGGGCTAAACCTCTGAACTGTAAGCCAGGCCCAACTGCATGTTTTCGTTTTTAAGAGTTGCCATGGTCGTGGCATAGAAACCCTAGCAAAGACACCAAGTGACTCTAGTTCTAGGGGAGCCCGTACCCTCTGGCTTCCACAGGCACAAGGCATGTATGCAGTCCACTTGCATACTTGCACATAAAGTAGAAACAAATTTACGTGTGGTTAGAGTCAAAAATTACAGAAACAGAAGTGGCCAAGCACTCACTGGGTCTGAAGAGTGTGTGTGTCACCTATATGACTCCACATAAACCCCTGTTCTCATACATTCTTCAAGCACACAAGCAAAATTGAGACTTGATGGGTGTACTGGCTAGCTTTGTGTCAACTTGACACAGCTGGAGTTATCACAGAGAAAGGAGCTTCAGTTGGGGAAATGCCTCCATGAGATCCAGCTGTAAGG
>NC_034609.1:20194882-20202106 GCF_900095145.1 Mus pahari | reverse complement strand
CACCATGTGGTTGCTAGGAACTGAACTCAGGACCTCAGGAAGAGCAGTCAGTGCTCCTAACCACTGAGCCATCTCACTAGCCCACAGCTTTGACTCTTAACCCACAGACTATGCTGTGCCTCTCACTAGGATTCTCATGGCTTTAGACACACACTTAATATGCTAGCTCCTCGCTCAGAGCTCTCCTGGTTCCCTCGGCCTTCCCAACCCATCCCCAGCCTCTCTGTCACTCATTCCATCCCCACACAACACTTAATATCACTTTTTGTAATTGTCTCTTCCATCCTCTAGATTATAACAGCCCATTCCACTGCCGGGTCTCTTGTAGCAGCGCTAACAAGATACCTCATATGGCCTTGGCACTCTGTATTAAGTTCTGACTTTTCCCTTTGCCATGTGTCCATTCATTTAAAATTCAATAGATTTGCTATAGAAGCAGCCAGTTATACTCTTCTCCCCAGCTCCCAGAGCAGCAGTTCCTGATTATGTCAAGTCGAGCTGTCTTAATTATTTGACTCATCTTTTAAGTGCCGGGTACTGAAGAGCCTTTGGAAGGGAAGTCTCCTTAGGATTTTTGACACACTATGACAGAAGGAAGGACAGGGCCCAAGGCCATGCCAAGACCTCAGACTAAGGTGGCTGAACACAGCTTCATCCTATTCCGTTCCCAACAGATCACAGAAGCAGCTGACATTTCAGAAGACGGACAATTTCACAAGTTTGTCTGCTTTTCATTTACTCTTTGGATCAGGCAGGCACTCCAAAAGTGGGGTCTGCAGGGAGAACAGGGTGGTGTGTGAAAGAAGTGTATTCATTAGGGGTCACCCCTGAGGGCCCGGCATCCACCAACGCTGCTCTAGGTGTTGTTTGCCGGTTACAGTAAATGCATCCTACAAGGCTCAAGGAATTAGCTACTATGATTCTCATAGGTTACCGTGACTCATCACCTCCCATTAGAAAAGTGGTTGTTTCCAACCAGACCCCCCAGAGCTCCCAGGGACAAAACCTCTAGCCAAGGAGTACACATGGAGGGATCCATGGCTCCAGCTTCATATGTAGCAGGGGATGGCCTTGTCGGGCATCAGTGGGAGGGGAGGCCCTTGGTCCTGTGAAGGCTTGATGCCCTAGTGTATGTAGAGCAATTCAAGGGTGTGGAGGTGGGAGTGGGTGCATGGGTGGGGGGGCACCTTCATAGAAGCAGAGGAGGGGGTATGAGATAGGGGGTTCCTGGGGAGGGGGCCAGGAAAGGGGATAACATTTGAAATGTAAATAAAGAAAATATCCAATGTAAAAAAAAAAAAAGAAAAAAGAAAAAAGAAAAGTAGGCTTCAAAAAAAAGTGGTTGGTGTGTGTGTGTGTGTGTGTGTGTGTGTGTGTATTAGTATAATGACCCTAATGATATTGTGTGATACTCATAGATAAAGGACTGATGTCCTTTATTCAGCCAACACAAAAGAAGCTTCCTCCTGCATCAGATGGAAACGGAGCCAGACATTACTCAGAGGGAAAGAGAGAGACCTTGGCACACTCAACCCTAGATGGGTGTCACCATCAAATCCCTCCCCTTAGAGCTCAGGGAACCCCTTGGAAGAGGCAGGAGGAGTGTAAGAGCCGGCAGGGATGGAGGACACCAAGAGAGCGAGGCCCTCTGAATCAACCGAACAGAGCTCATATGAGCTCACAGAGAAGGGAGCAGCTAACAAAGGCATTCGTCTCCTGCACCAGGGCTCCTATGCAGACATTGCAGCTTTCAGTTTAGTGCTTTTATGGGACTCCTGGGTGTGTGAATAAGTGGATCTCTGATTCTTGTTTGTGCTCTTGGAGCCCTTTTTCCTTATGTTAGGTTGCCTTACCCAGCCTCGATGTGATGGCTTCTGTTTTTCCCTTATTTTATCTTATTTCGCCATGTTTGGATGTTATCTCTTAGAAGCTCGTTCATTTCTAAGGAGAGACAGAAAGGAAGTGGATCTGGAGGGCGGGGAGGTGGGGAGGAAATGGGAGAAGTAGAGAGAGGGGAAACTGTAATCAGGATATATGGTATGAGAAACATATCTATTTTCAATAAAAGGGAAAGATGAACAAAAAATTAAAAACATTTTTTTCAACATTTGAAAGTCATTATGGGTTGGCTAGCAAATGTCATTCACACATTCATATATGAATGTTTTTGTCTTCATCTGGTGGCACTGTTGGGGAGGTCAGGAGATGTACCTGATGAAGGAAGTAGCTCACTGAGAGCGTGTCTTTTCTGTTCCCTACATGCCTTGAAGTGAAAGACTTCCTCCTCCACGTGCTCCTCCATCCGTGATGCTCTGCGCAGCCTGAAACCAAGCGACTTTCAAAGGCTGTGAGCCAAATAAACCCTTCCTGACTTATGGTCTCTAGGGCATTTTAGTCAGAGCAATGCATACATGTTAATACCAAAGACTGGACACCTTATATGAAAAGAACACACTGATGCAGATATTTGAGAAGGTCCACACTTCAAGCTCTTTAGTCATTCGGTGTGTCACTTTTATCTTTCTGAGTACTGAACCCAGATCTAGACAGAGTACGAAACAGTGCCCGAAACAGGCAAGATTCCTGCTGATGTGAAGCTTATTCGCAGAAGGAAGATAAAATGTCTTGTTTGATGGCAAGATGAGGGCTGGGAACTGAATGTAGACTAAGATTTCTAACCCTGGTTGACATTCTTAGAATTTCATACAAATTATAATTCCCTAAGCACATTAGCAACCCTCTTCCCTGGCCCACAGCTGGCCTTCTGCTCTCCTGTTGACCTCTACTCTAAAAGTTTTCCCCTTAGTTAACTGAGCCTGTACCCGAATTTTTCAATAGAAAAGAGCAATCCCCGCTTCCCACACTCCCCCTCGTTGCCCTGGATGTTGTTTTCACAGGATATCTTATGAAATATTACAGTTTCGTTTTACACACTCAGCCTTTTACAGTCTGTCTCTTTCCATCAGAATAAACTCCATAAGGGCATGGCTTTGGCATTCGGTTCCTTGCCATAGCTGCAGCAATTAGCACCGTTCTTGTTCCTAGGAAGGCTCAAGAGCCTGTTAAATGGTTCTGTGAGCATTACAAATCACAGTAACATCTACATACACTCCGGGAAGAAGAAATAGATGCGCGGAACTTAGTCTACAGACACTAACTCACGCCATTGTGACTCAGCCTCCTGCTTCAGCACCAAAGCTAACAAAATAAGAGAGCTGCACCATAGAAAGCTTGCCCTTGGATTGAAGAGATCTCACTTCCAGCCTTGGCTTGGTGCCTGAGTGATGTATGTGACCTTGCTCTTACTATAACTGAACACAGGAAAGTGGGGGGCCTTCGGGGTCTTCTGCTCATACTGTGACTCAGTGGACCAGCTCTTGCTTTTGGGATCCTTATAAAAGCACATGCAACCTGTTGACATAAGGGATTTGCAGGTCTCCAAACTCCTGTACAAGCATTCAGAAACTTACTTTGGATTCTCAAAAGGTGGCAGTTGAAAAACTGCTGTTTTAGTAATTATGGTTATTCAAATTTTTCATTATTATTATGCAGAATAATAATTGTCATCACTTACTAAGCGCCCACACTTTAGGAACTCCGTTGAAAGGGGAAAAAAAATCTAATTACAGGGTGCAGACATTTGCATAAATTGATGGATTTCTGTAGCAGCACCGTGCAAAGCCGGGAAGGTGAGGTTCCTCTTGATTTTTTTTTTTAATTTTCTTTTGATCTCGTTAATTGTTTTAAATGGACTAATGGAGAAGCCTGATCTCTCTCCTCTTTTGCTCAGCCACCTGGCTGCCTGCTTCTGCCACCAGGAGACTGTCATGTAGAGATTATGTATCGTCATGACATAACTCTGAAAGTTCTGGAAATTGAGGCAAATGTACCTAAACTCTGATTCTGCCACTCATTGACTCTGTGACCTAAAATCAGCCTCCTACCTCATCTTAATCTAAAGCATTTAGGGATCTTTATGGAAATAAAACCAATCTATACAGAAACACGTATAACACAATAAGCTGACAGTTCTAAGGCACCGGGCAAGTGTTTGTCACCAAATTTTCTGATCCTCTCCCCCATTTCATTGTTATAGTTTCAGGAATGAGTCTAGGGAGAAATATATGAATAGAATTGAAAGTCGCCCAATCTAACAAAGGACATGCGGGTTTGGACGTCCTCTTTAACTCTTGCTTGACCCATCTAATAATAGCCAACTATCCTGCTTTCCATACAGATGCTCTCCCACAAAGTGAGTCTCATTGCAAGCCCTGTAGAGAACATTTCTTGCAAGAACGAATACACCCATTCATTTCTGTCCTCAGAAAAGCTAAAGTAACTAGCTAATATATTCAATGGGCTAAAAATTGGCTCACATGTTGATTTTCTTCGTTCTGCAGTAATTTACTTTTTTATTGTTTTATTGGCAATCTTATCCTTGGAAATCTCATTGCATCATTACAGAAATTCCAAATTTCTGTTTTATTTTGAAGCATCAAACTATTCATCAAAGCTAGAAATAAAACCTCACATGTATGGACAAGCGCTTATTCAACAAGGTTCCAAGGTAATTTGAAGGGCAAAGGAGAGCCTTTCAACAAATGTCATTGATAAAACTAGAGAACCACATCCAAAAGAATGAAATAAAAGCCTTAGTTATTTATATCCCTCCAGCCCCAGATGAATGAAATTCTAAAGGTGATAAATATATACAGTGAGAGATTGGTTTAAAAGGCAGGAAATTATGACACACACTGCAATATGAATGAACCTTGAGGGCATTATGCTAACTGAAGGAGGAAAATTTACAAAGACAAACACTATATTAAATCATTTCTATGACTTACCAAGAGCAGTCAAATTCGTTTAGAGAGGCTGGGGAGATGGCGTAGACATTGAGAACACTTGCAGCTCTTGCAGAGGACCTGGGTTCAGTTCCCAGAAGCCACGGGGTGGCTCACAACCATCTGTGACTCTAGTTCCAGAGGATCCTATTTCCTCTTCTGATCTCCTTAAACACCAAGTGATATACATGGTGCTCAGAAGTACATGCAGGAAAAAAACACTTATACATATAAAAGTTTAAAGTAATTCTAAAAAATGATTATTTTAAAGAGATATAGAAGAGCATTTTCAAAATTCAGAAAGTCTAAAGTGGCCAAGGCTGGGGGTAGAGGGACTGTAACAACTCACAGGTTAATGGAAGGTGACTTTTTTCTTTTTTCAAGATAAAAAAACTTCCAGAGATTGGCTCCTTTACAGCAGTACGGATCTAATACTACTGAGCTACATACTTAAAATTGTTTCTTTGTTTCGTGTCATGAGTATTTTATTACTCTTTGTTAAAAATCTATACCTTAAAAATAAAAATATATATTGTAAAAATATAATATCTATTATAAAATATATATTATAAAAATATATATTATATCTATTAAAAAATATATAATATAAAATATATATTATAAAATATATATATATACACATACACACACGCACACACACACACACACACACACACACACACACACATATATGACTGGGCAAGGTGGCACACTTTAATCCCAGCAGGTGCAGGCTGATCACTGTGAGTTCAAGGGTAGCCTAGTCTACACAGCAAATTCCAGGCCAGTCAAGCCACATAGTGAGTCTTTTTTTTTTTTTTTAAGTGTTTTAAAGACCTGTCAGTAATCCGTCTCTGTGGGCAGTTGTTCCACAGATGAGCAAAGCCATGTCGAGTCCAACACAACCTGAATTCTCTTGCTCTCGATCCATCACATAGTCTCAGCATTTATTTTGTGCCCTGGGCTCAAAACAAGATCCCCGAGTTAAATGTGTGGGGTGACCGTGCCATCTTTCCAGATGTGGGGTTGCTTGTGCAGCTGTGTGCATTCATCCGAGCTTTGCTCAATTCACTATCTCAAGAGTCCTCCTCTGACATTCTATTTAAATCCGCAAACTTTTTTCCTTTTTCTACAAGTTTTCTTCATAGTAAGCATCAAACTTTGCCCTGTTATTTATCTTGGTTATTTTAGGATTTTTTTTTCCTTATTTCCTGTCAATCTCTGTCCACCTGTGGCACAAAATCCGTGAAGGGAAATGCTTGAGTCTGACTTCTCATTGCTGAATTTCCAGCAGCTAGATTAGAATCTGGGGCACAGTGCGTGCTTGATATTCTTTTGTTCTTCTTTATTTTTCAAGTTGGTTTTCAGGTTGTCGTATGCATTTGTTTCTTTGTTGAGAAAGTCTGCTTTGTGGACCTGGCTGCCGTGGAATGCACAATGTCGACCATGATGACCTGAGACTTACAGCAGGCTTCACTCTTGTGTCTCCCCAGAATTGGGATGACAATGGGACTGTCCATTAAATCAGCCATTGTATGGAGGGAATTCTCTGTCTGTGTTTGAGCACCTATGCTTTGTGTGTGGGCTCTGCAGTACTATGCCTGACTTCCTTTTGTTTTGCTTTTTGGTGTAGGTAGTTTTATTTATTATTATTATTGTGTTTGTATGTATATGATGCGTGTGTTATACAGGTGTGTGGGTCATGACCCACATAGGACAGAGGACAATTTTATGTAATTAGGATTTTTTTCCTTCCATTTTTAACATGGTTCCTATCATAGCTCAGTTCTGTATGCCATGATAAAACACTCTGACTGTTAAAAAAAAAATCCCTAGGGAGGAAAGGCTTTCTTCAGTTTAAAACATTCAGGTTCCACTTCATTGCAAGAATTCAAACAGGACAGGAACACAGAAGCAGGAGTTAATTCTGCTTATTGGCTTTATCCTCATGGCTTGCCAGCCTGCTTTCTTATAAGACCCAGGATCCAGTTCTGGCCCCACCCATAGTGATCTGAGCCCTCCCATATCAGCCATCAATACAGAAAACATACCACAAGCTTGTCCATAGGCCAATCTAGTGGGTTCATTTTTTTCAGTTGAAGTATCCTCTTCCAAAATGATTCCAGCTTTTGTCAAGTTAGTCCCAAGGATCAAAGTCTAGTCAATAGGCTGTCAAAACAAGTACCTTCGCCTGCTGAGCCATCCCAAAGACCCAAGTATTGTTTGTTGTCATGGTTACTGTTGTTTCACAAATTATTATTGAAGAGGTATTGAAGAATGTATGCACCAATCTATCAGTTTTTGGTAGACAACAGCATTCTATATAGCATACATTGCTCTCTCTCTCTCTCTCTCTCTCTCTCTCTCTCTCTCTCTCTCT
>NC_034609.1:20164020-20194767 GCF_900095145.1 Mus pahari | reverse complement strand
TGTGTGTGTGTGTGTGTGTGTGTGTGTGTGTGTGTGTGTGTGTGTGTGTGTGTGTGTGCTGAAATCACAGGTCATAAGACATCAACCAAATGCAGGCACTATCCATTAAGTCGTTATATGTATGGAACCCTCTGTATCTGAGCACCAGTGTTTTGTGTGTGGGCTCTGCAGTACTCCACATAAACATGTTTGCCAAGGCCTTAGAGAAGCTTTGAGCTTCATATTGCAAAGCCATGCTTGTATCCAGGCTAAGCAAGCTCCTGCTGCGTAGAAGAGCCAGAGTTGACTGCATAAGGAGAAAGCGAGGCCCTTGAGATTGGACGTTGGCAGTGTGAAGACTGATTTGCCTGCTATAACTAGGGCTGAAATCAGACACAGGCCAAGGCTAACCCTTGATCCGAGAGTCATTTGGCTCACCAGTACTCTATCTATCCTAAATTGCAATGAAACTGACTCTACAAGGCCCACTCTTGGTGCTCTTTGAAAACTGGACACAACTGTTATAATAAAAGATTTTTTAAAAAAAATTGTCTTTGAGACAGTGCCTTTCACCATCCACCATGAAACTTGTGGAAACTAAAGGGCCAAGCCACATTCCAGTCAAAGATATCACTTTCTTAGTGTTGCATGGAAAATGCCTTCCTTGGTACTAATCCTAGACTATCAATAAAGGGTCAGCTCTTCTAACTGACCCAGTTTATTTGTGACATGCTAGCTGTTCAAAGTGGATACAGGCAGATATTTTTAATGAAATTGTGCTAAAGTAGTAATTCTCTAAAAATGTAGATGCCCCTCACATTGCTCATTATAGATTTTTTAAAGAAATCTTCCAGTCCCATGAAAATACCCTAGTTTGAGCAGGTCTCTTGACCAGTGTGTATGCAAATGGGAATTTGGGAGATGGTCCACCATGTTCACAACTGGAAAATATGAAGTGATTGTTGTCATACGTTTTTGATGTTGACAAAAATTTCTAGAGAAGTGTGTATATTATGCCCTCTGTGTGTGCTCAGAAGTCAACATTTTCCTCTGTAAGAAGAACACACTTAGTTTCCGAAGTAATCTATGTGCATGTTCTCCACTTTAAGGCTACAGAAACAAATAACAGAGTTGTTTTTGTTTTTTTGTTTTTTTTTTTAACTAATTTTCCTTTGGATGAATAATTATTCAGTGGATGGGAAATAGGAACCACTTCCTTGGTTCCTAAAAATACATCAAAAATATATAAACAGGTAATAGCTGAAGTCCCCACACTACCAGGAAAATCACATGCATCTAAAAAGTTGTTTTCCCAGTGTATCTGTTGGAGTGTCACCATGTTAGCATGGCCTCTCCATGAAGGCCATCTCTTCATGCAAGTTCCTGCTTTACAGTTAAGCAAAAGATGGTTGTGGCCCATGCTTTCTTTAGAGGAAAACTAAGAAAATTAATGCTTCATATAATTAATGAAAACTTATATTCTGGATCCAAAAATGCTCTCTATATATACTTAAAATGAATCTTCAATTGAAAGGAAATTAGCTGTAATCACATGAAACAAAATTCCAAAGTGTTGTGCTCTACTTTTTCTTTAAATCTATACCCCACATTTTTTAAAAAATTTGTTTATTTTATGTATGTGAGTACACCATTTCTCTCTTCAGACACACCAGAAGAGGGTATCAGATCCCATTACAGTTGGTTGTAAGCCACCATGTGTTTGCTGGGAATTGAACTCAGGACCTCTAGAAGAGCAGTCGGTGCTCTTAACCACTGAGCCATCTCTCCAACCTGTGCTCTACTTTTAATGAAAACACTGTTTTTTGTTTTGTTTTTTAATATTTGTGTGTGCTTCGCTAATAGTATATTTACATGGGATAGAAGTTAGATGTGTATAAAACAAGAACCAGGGGAGCCGCGGGTTACCGTGCAGACATGGCCAAGTCCAAGAACAACACCACACACAACCAGTCCCGCAAATGGCACAGAAATGGCATCAAGAAACCCCGGTCGCAAAGATATGAATCTCTTAAGGGGGTTGACCCCAAGTTCCTGAGGAACATGCGCTTTGCCAAGAAGCACAACAAGAAAGGCCTGAAGAAGATGCAGGCCAANAACGCAAAGGCAGTGAGTGCACGNGCAGAGGCCATCAAGGCCCTTGTGAAGCCTCAGGTCATCAAACCCAAGATGCCAAAGGGCCCCAAACTCAAACGGCTGGCTTTCATCGCTCACCCCAAGCTTGGGAAGCGGATTCGAAGCTACATGGCCAAGGGTCAGAGGCTCTGCCAACCGAAGCCTAAGGTTCAGACCAAGGCAGGGGCCAAAGCTCCAGCTAAGGCCCAGGCTTCAGCTCCAGCCCAGGCTCCCAAAGGCGCTCAGGCCCCCAAAGGTGCCCAGGCCCCCAAAGGTGCCCAGGCCCCTGTGAAGGCCCCATAGAAAAGGCTCCTGCCAGCGTGAAGACAGACGGACTGCTGTGGTACACCTCCCCACACACTCTGCAGATGACCAGTGTCCTATGCTGTTTTTACAAATAAACTCAGGCAAGATCTGTTAAAAAAAAAAAAAAAAAAAAAAAAAAAAACAAGAACCAATCTAAAAATAAATACTTTTTTAAATTTGTATGCAAGCTATTTGCACCGGGCAGTAGTGGCGCACGCCTTTAATCCCAGCACTTGGGAGGCAGAGGCAGGCAGATTTCTGAGTTCAAGGTCAACCTGATCTACAGAGTGAGTTCCAGGACAGCCAGGGCTACACAGAGAAACCCTGTCTCAAAAAAGAAAAGCTATTTGCTTGGGAGGGTGACACCATGGCACACATGTGGAGCTCAGAGGACAACTTTTAGGTGCTGGTTCTCTCCTACAGTGGACACATGCCCAGTGGTAGACTGGATTCAAGTCCTGGATACAAGCCTGAATTCAGGCCTTTGTGTTTGGTGGCAAGCACTTTCACCTCTGAGCCTTCTCGTGGGCTTCACTTCTCTTATCTAACCACACCCCTGCATTTCCTAGTTGCAAGTATTATGAGTTACACGTATATGTCTGTGGATTATACCCAAAGGATGCTCCATCTTACCACAAAGACACTTGCTCCACTATGTTCATTGCAGCTTCACTCATAACAGCCAGAAACTGAAAACAACCTAGATATTCCTCAACTGAAGAATGGATAAACAAAATGTGATACTTTTACACCATGGAGTAATACTCAGCTTTTGAAAACAATGGCATCATGGAATCTGCAGGCAAATGGATGGAACTAGAAAAAGATCATCCTGGGTGAGGTAACCCAGACCCAGAAAGACCAATATTGTATTATTCACCTATAAGTAGATTGCTGTTAAGCAAATGATAATCAAACCACAATCCACAGACCCAGAAAGGTTAGGTAAACAGAAGGGTCATAGGGGAAAGCAGGGGTTTGCCTAGGAAGGGGAAATAGACTGGAAAGACTGGGGCAGAATGGAGACAAGAACAGGAGGGATGAGAGGTGGAGGAACTTCCTGGAATCTATGAGGGTGAGTCTAGAGAGGACTCCTAAAATAGAGGGTATGGGATCTGAACTGGCTGTCTTTTGTAGCCAAGCAAGGCTTTCCGTGGTGAGACTGGGTTATATTTGATTGTGTTGTTGGCCAAGGAGATCCCATGGAAATCCCTAAACAATCCAGGCTGACGCTAGGACAGAATGTTGCCCTCTGAAAACTGACAACGGGAGTCCCACTGCCAAGGACAACTTCCACAGGGTTCATTGAACGTAAAGAAGTTGAGATGATGCACACTTGGAGCCCTTGCCACTGTGTTCTAGGATCTCTGGTACAAGATGGTACTTGGCAAGCTACAGATAGAGAAATCTAAACACCAACCCAGCCACAAAACCTTCAACCTACTGTTCTGCCAGCAAGGTGTGCTAGGGCAACAATGGCACGGGATTTGTGGGAGTGTCCAACCAATGTCTGATTATTGGCTCCCAAGAGAGAGCCAATGCCTAACATTGCCTGAATGTCCAGAAATCAAAGAATGGACAACCCAGAGACCTAGGATAGAACCAAACATGACTGGTCTTTAAAAAAAAAAATCAATGACATGAGTCCTAATGATATTCTGCTATACTCGTAGATCAGTGCCTTGCCCGGTTGTCATCAGAGAGACTTCCCCCAGCAGCAGATGGGAGCGGGTGCAGAGACTCAGAGCCAAAGGTTATGCAGAAATCTCTCTCTAAATCGGAGGTGTCTATCCAGTCCCTCACTCTCGGAGATCAGGGAACCCTATTATAAAAAGGGAAGGAAAAACTGTAGGTAGGAGTCAGAGGGGAATGGAGGAGCCCTAGAGAACATGGCCCACTGAATCAGCTAAGCAAGGTTCATTGGCATGGGCTCACAGAGACTGAAGCAGCAAGCACAGGGCCTGCATGGGTCTGCACTGGGTCCTCTGTGCATATGTTATTGCTGTTAACTTGGTATGTTTGTGACACTCCTAACAGTGGGGGTGGGTGTATCTGACTCTTTTGCCTGCTTTTAAGACTCTTTTCCTCCTATCGGGTTACCTTGCCCAGCCTTGCTGTGAGGGCTTTTGCTTATATCTTGTTATATCTTGTTTTGACCTATTTGGATGTAGTCTCTTGGAGGCTTGCTCTCTTCCAAAGAGGGAATGGAATGGATCTGGGGATGAAGGGAGGAGGTGGAGAGGGGTGAAACTACAGTTGGGATGTATTGTGTGAGAGAAGAATCAATTTTCAATGAAAAGTTAAATTACAAAGATTTCATCTACCTAGATGGCCATTGAATGAGCTGAGTTTCTTCTTGAAAGGTAGTAAAAGCCACCCCTTTGATTTGACTAAGTTGGCTTCAATGTTAAGCTGTAACAGCATCACACAGTTCCTCTTCTATCTCCTTAGAGATTGCACTGGAACTGAGAGTATCCTGGGCTAAGCTTCTTTGGAGCATCTGGCTTTGCCATTCCACTAGACGCTTCTTGAGGGCTCAGAGCAGCCTGTGTTGACAGCTAGCTTCCCAGAGCCTCCGGCACGACCACAGCGTTCCAGCTCAGTTTATGGTGATGGCCTCTTATGCCACAGAAGGTAGGCATGGCTTAGTCTCCTGCTAAACAGCACAATACGGGTATGTCAACACATTTGTCTGGATTTCTCAGAGGCTTAGGGTTCAAGCCAAAAAAAACTTAACATATAAAGTCTTCCTGCCCCATCCTTATCCCAGCTTCAATCAGATCATCTTCACGTTTATTCGGTCTTCTCTGGGATGTGTCTGAGTTAAGAATTCTAAGCTCAAACAAAGAGGAAAGGCGGAACAGGAGGAAGAAGAGAAGCTGATGGGGAGGGGGGTGAAGAGAGAGAGAAGCAGGAGGAGAAAGAGGAGCCAGAAAATGAGGGAGGTGAGCAGGAAGAGAAGGTTAAGGAGCAAACGAGGGGGGGGGGTGAAGGGAAGGAGGAGGGGGAAGGAGAGGGGGAGGGGGAGGAATGAGAAGCCCTATGCTTCAGATTCCACAGCCTCGCCCATGGGAGTACTGAATGAATAGAATAATTGCATGCATTTCACACCAATTCAAGAAATGCTTCCCCATGTTTAACATAGTTAAGCTCAACCAAAAGTTGTGACATAAATGAGCCTCGTGTTCCTCCCAGAGAATACGTTTACATCATATCAGTAAACACACCTAAATGCAGTTCTTTACTGTTCCCTATATATGTATGACTGACACCTAGCATAACCTTAATGAGTTGCCAGGATGGGTAGGACATAGGTAACATAGACAACTAGAAAATGCATGATCTTCTACCTAATAGGATTAACAGAGTCATCAACTGACCTACTGTGAGCCGACATTTGCGTAATAGGTGTACAGTAACCTTGGCATTGGTATGGTATGTTTCATCGCTAATTAACTTTTCAGCTATAGAAAATATTAACTATATGATTTCAAGCAGATCCATGGCATTCTGGATTAGCTGGAAGTAGTAGAATTTGTTTTCTGGAATTTTTTCCAACTTTTTTTCATAAATTTCCCTACCAGTAACTTTGACCTTTTTTTCCCTCATGAAATGGCAGGTGATATTTGTAGACTTGTAAATGGTGCTAGTGGGTGACAGTAGCTGTGTGAGTGTAGTGGTAGCTATGGACTGTGGTATTTGGGGGAGTGGCAATGATGACAGTTATGAGAGACAGTGATAATAATGGTGGTACTATGGGTGGTAGTAATGATAGTGGAGGTGGCAGTCATGGAGACTGGTGGTAATGAACATGATAGCTTAAAAAAAGATAACATGTATTGGTGATAACAGTTGTGAATGGTGGTGGTGATAGATGTGTTGGTAGTAGTAGCTATGAATGGTAGTCAGAGCATAGTTAAGGATATGGTGATAACAGAGCTGGTGATACTTATGGTAGTTATGGTCATTATATGTATAATAGTGGCAGCATTGGTGATATTTCAGCACTAGTTGACAGTGGTTTGGGTCACGATGTTAATGGTGATCATCAGAATTATTACTGATGGTGGGGAATATGATTGTCATAGACAAGAATAGCTGTTGAGGATAGAGTGGTGGTGACGATAGTGATGATGAGAGTTAGGAGTGATAATTGCAGGGCAAATGGAGAAAGGATGATGGTGAAGTTGTCGATAGTTCTGTATGGTAGTAGTAACAGAGCTAAAAGTTTGGGAACATAGTCATGACTGTGAATGGTTGTGGCTGCGAGTAGAAATGAGTATGGCATTAGATAATGCAAAAAAGGTCATGACAGATGTGTGTGACAGCAGTCGTGGGTGGTAATGGCCCACATATATTTGGTTAGGGTGTGGGGGGAAATTCAAAGATAATTAGTCATAATGGGAATTTCAGAGACTGTTGTTTATGATTCAGTGTTCTTGTTAAAAATGAAAAGATGGGGTTTAAAATAACTAATTGTAAAGCAACCGTTGGCAAAAATTATCTTGGTTTCCCTTTTAGTCTGTCAATTGCTGTTTATTACTGAGAAAAGCCCAGGAGTGTGACAGAAGAAACTGTCCCACTACCATCACTGACAGCAATTTAACTATTAATTCTGTGCCTACTGTGTAATGGACGCTGTGTGCATGGGCCTGTGTGTGCACACATACAGCTTTAATTTAATCCTCATAAAAGCCCACATTATTCCCATTAGAGACACAGACACAGTTTGGTTGAGTGATTTTTAGCATTTTGCAGAAATTCATTCAGAAAAAAGGTAAAACTGGACTTAGAATTAAGTCCATCTCCACAACTATCTCTTCTGATATATTATTTTCTAACGACAGGTATGGGTCATATCTGCTCATTGAGTTAGGAGTGAGCATATCGTGACATAGGTACCAGCTTCATAAACTGTGGGTCATGAACCCAAATGGTATCTTATCACTAAATATGAGGGTCATGAAAACTTTGGTGACAGGAATGGAGAGCTGGATCCGTGGTTAACAGTGCTGACTGCTCTTCCAGAGGATCCAGGTTCAATTTCCAGCACCCACATAGCTCCAGAGGCAGGAGATCTAATATCCTCTTCTGGCCTCCACGGGTGTCATGCACATACATGGTGCACAAAATTACATGCAGGCAAAACCCCCATATACATAAAACACATAATACATTTTTTAAATCTGGCACCTGTAAAAAGTTTCTGAGCAATCTAGGACCAAAAATTAATTCAAAAATCAGACAAAATGAATCCGGGATATTTCGGGCAGTGCTCATCCATCCAGTTTCCTCTGCTTCGCTGCAACTTTGGTTCAGAACACACAATCTGCACTTTCAAGTACATGGCATTACACCAAATATTGCCAACAAACACAGTCTGAAATACTGTGGTTCAGACTTGAAACTAGCGTGTGTTATGAAAATGCCATGTTCTTACAGTGCATACAAAACTTTCTGCTTTTATAAAAACAGAAAATGGTTTGGGCCAGCAAGATGGCTCAGTGGTAGAGGTGCTTGCTCCTAAACAGACAACCTGAATTCAGTCCCAGAACCCATATTCTAGAAGAATAAAACCAGTTCGCACAAGTTAGGCCACTCATGTAAACACGCACATACACACACATACATGTATAGATGCACGCATGCACTAAATAAATACAATATAATTAAAAATGTTTTAAACATAATGATTTAATTACAAAGGACTTATGATATTGTCCTACCATCATTCATCAGCATGTGAGTCTAATTAGTTTATCTGTAGATTGTATTGGCTTAGAATGGTAGTTTCAAATATTACTGTTTGAGTTGCAGATGGGGTTTTATTTTGTTTAAATGTTAAGTACATTTAGCTTGGAAAATATGACAGAATTACTAACAAGAACCAAAATGGTGCTACAAACTTATTTCAGCCATTTTATGCTATGTGTTTATGTGTAGGGTCATTCTCAGCACTTGAAAGGTATAAAATCAAAATATGAATTAATTCTGGAAAACATTAAGGATACACTGTATTCCCCCAGCATCAGATATTTAGCAAAGAAGTACGAGTACAATCACCTCATTGGGATGCTAATTTGCTTTCACAGTGGATGAATTATAAAATTCTATAAGTCAAAAAATTATTTTAAAATAAATGTCTTTTATGATTTACTAATGGTGTTTGGATTGTGTAACTGTATTAATGAAAACAGAGCTAGTTTGCACATTTTTCTTCTGTGAAAAGGGGTAATGAATAGAAAACATTTAAGAAACCCTGATGTGGGCTAGTGAGATGGCTCAGTGGGTAAGAGCATCCGACTGGTCTTCCAAAGGTCCGGAGTTCAAATCCCAGCAACCATATGGTGGCTCACAACCATCCGTAACAAGATTGACGACCTCTTCTGGAGTGTCTGAAGACAGCTACAGTGTACTTACATGTAATAAAGAAATAAATCTTTAAAAAAAAAAAAAAAAACGGTACATATTTTTAAAAAAAAAGAAAGAAAGAAAAAGAAACCCTGATGTGCAACAGAAGAATAATTTAGGAAAATGGAAGATTAGCTATCAATACACCCAAGAAAAATTTTCCAATGTATTTGGGATCCACAGGGAAGCCACTGTCACTGTAAAGGATGGCCTCCTTTGCTCTGAATCATCTTATAAAGAAAAGCTTGGTATGAATGAAAACTAGGCATTCAGCTCTCCAAGACTCACTCATCCAGTCTGAGATGATCAGTGCAGAGCTATGGACCAGGAGCTTTTCAGAAACTTCCTCTACTCTATGGCTGTGCATTTAAGAATACTATGTAGATTTTGAAAATAGACTAGTGTGGTGGTTTGAATATTCTTGGCCCAAGTAAAATGGCACTATTAGGAGGTATGGATTTATTGGAATGGGTGTGTCCTTATTGGATGAAGTGTGTCACTGTGTAAGTGGGCTTTAAGGTCTCCTAGTGCTCAAGCTCTGCCCAGTGAGAAAGAGACCCAGAAGACATGGTCGCTTCCTGGCTGCCTTCAGATCAAGATGTTGGCTCCTCTAGCACCATGTCTGCCTGCATGCTGCCATGCTTCCCTCTGTAATGATAATGGACTGAACCTCTGACACTGTAAGCCAGCCCCAGTTAAATGATTTCTTTGTAAGTTTGCCTTGGTATGGTGTCTCTTCACAACAATGGAAACCCTAAGACAAATACATAGATTTGCTTAATTAATAAAGGTTAAAAGGTATGTATCTTGTCTTAGAATGTTGCCACACCTCTATAATCTTGCATGAGAGGCAGAGGCAGGGGGATCATAAATGAGAGCGTTGGATACACATTGACACTGTCTTTTCAAAAAGTATGTTATGTTTGCAACTTTGTATTAATAAGGGTTGAAACACATGGATTAATATTAACACTTGGCATAATTTCAAGAGTTTCTCCTGAAAAATGTTTTTATTTTACATATTTTCATTAAAAAAAATATTTACAAAAACCATCCATCTGACAAGTGGTTTGTGTTTCTAAAGGAGAACCAAAGTGACACAAACAGATGCCATCTGCAAAGATATTAATCTTCTGTTTTCCAAAGGGTGGTCCTCCCTTGGTATCATCTAGAAGCTTACTCCAAATCCCAGGCTCTAACCCTCACTGGCCTGGAACTCTCTATGTGAATAAGGGCAGCCCTGAACTTACACAGATTCACCAGCCTCTGCCTCACAGTTCTGGATTAAAGGCATGTGTCGGCATGCGCTGGAGGCACGGGAAAGTCAGACCACATTTACATTTACCTAGAAACCTAATCAATCCTGACCAAGATCCTAAACTTTGGGGAATCAGAAAGACTGAAAATGGATGCTAGGCTTCAAGCCATTCAATCTCTGAATCCAGAGCCCTTAAGGCATCAAAATCAGAAAGGCTTCATTCTGCTGCTTTTAAAGAGACAGGTGTCCAAGATTCAGTGGTGGCATTAGTTAGATTTGCTCACTAAATCAAAATAAAATGCCCGTTTAGGGTTTGGACTGCTCTATATTAATAGTCTGTATACTCTGTACTAAAGAAGTAGGAGACTAGAGAGTGGGAGAAAGGAAAAAAGTCAAGTTTCTACCCTGATAACAGCTTATTTCTTATTGATGTTTTGTGGTAGGAACCACAGATCAAGTTTTGAAAACTCAACATGAAATCAAGATCTTGAGTTTCCTTTCCAATAGTTTCAACTTCTCCAACTCATCTACGGATGCCCATTTCTGGGAGGAGGGGACCAAGCTGTGCCTTCTGTCACTTGGTTAGCACAAATAATTCATGATTATAGAAGGGTTTGTCGTTAATGTTTATGGACAACTCTAAAAGCAAACACATCACTATACATAAGAGGATATATTAAGTGTCAATAAAAACTTAATACACATACACACAGCAAGAATACCATCTAGTAGAGCAATTAAAAGGAAGGATGGGAAGTCCAGAAGCAGATGCTCTAGGTGGGAATCTGTTGCTTTGCCAGCCGTTTTACCTGGGATAAACTTTTCTGAACTTTCTGTCTCGGTCTCCTCACTTGTCAAGATGAAACCATCATAATGTGTATCTAATACAATCACTGCAACAACTGAATGTGTGAGCGCATACTAAACACTTAATTCCAGTGGCTAGCACAAGGTCATAACTAACAGCCACTAACATTATGATAGCTTTATTAATTCTACATGCCATGTGTAAAAATTAAAACTCCCAGAAGCAAGGTCCCAGCCATGTTTTCTCATTGTCCAAAGGCATTATTCTCAGCCAATGGGGGCACTTCTATCCTGAGTTCCCATAGATGTCCCCTCTCTAAAATTTAATGAGAAATATTGATGAGAACTCACAAGGCTCTGAAACACTCCCAAACCTTTAAATCCACTTCACTTGACTTCCCAGAGTAGGTCTCTGACACGTGACCTGTTTACTTGTCACATAGCTTTTTCTTCTCTGTTCAGTGTGTTAACTTCTCTGTCTGTGGATCTGGGTTTTAACCAAAGCTATCTAGAAAGGATGGGTTGGTTTTGTTGTTGTTGTTTTGTTTTGTTTTTTCTTGAACTGTAATAAAGCAAACGAAAACATCTTAACCAGCTACCACTAAATATAATGTGTACAGTTTAAATTATTCTTGAGGGGGCTGGAGAGATGGCTCAGCAGTTAAGAGTTCAATACCCGGGGCTGGTGAGATGGCTCAGCGGGTTAAGAGCACCGACTGCTCTTCCAAAGGTCCCGAGTTCAAATCCCAGCAACCATATGGTGGCTCACAACCATCCGTAACAAGATCTGATGCCCTCTTCTGGAGTGTCTGAAGTCAGCTACAGTGTACTTACATATAATAAATAAATAAATCTNAAAAAAAAAAAAAGAGTTCAATACCCAGCAACCACATGGTGGTTCACAACCATCTATACTACTGATGCCCTCTACTGGAATGTGTGAAGACAGATCACTCATATGCATAAAAATAAATAAATATATTTTTAAAAGAAATAAATTATTCTTAACCATCCTTTTGCAAACCAATTCTTGTTTTGATATTGTAAGATTATTTTCCTAGGAGCTTTGAGCATTTTGCTTGAGGCAAATAGCTAATGTTCCAAATGTCTAATGCTGTCTTTCTAGTGTACGTAATGCTTCAGAAACATGTTATCTCTTTTTTCTCCAGCTTCTAGATCTCATTTCCTCCGACCCCTTACCTCTCAACAGTACACACACATGTCTATGCTACATTACACTTTCAACCAAAAAAAAAAAAAAAAGAGTTTCTAAGAGAAAATAAATAACTACTCCTGATAAATACAAAAGTTGGAATAAAAACAAAAATGATAGTGGCTACATTTCTCTCATGGTTGGTTGGTTGGTTGGTTGGTTGGGGGTTTTACTGTTTTGTTTTGGGGTTGTTGGGTTTTTTTTCATGTTTCCAGGTATTGCTTGCTAGGTAAGTACTCTACCACTGAGCTACATCCCTTCTCCCACTTCAAAAGGAAAGGAGTTTAGATAGTAGGAAGGAATATACTTTTTATTTTGTTTATTTATTTATTTCCCTTTTATTCCAGTCCTAGGAAGACTATGGTAGGAGATTGATGGTTCAAAGGCAGCTGAGAGATATATTGAGATGTTTCACAAACAATGTGGACATCGTGTGATAAATAATTCCCTTAATCATATAGATAAATCTCTTAACCATATACAATCTTCTTACTTTCCAAGTTTTCAACAGAAAGGAATAATAAATACTTTTAGGGACAGAAATCTTAATTACTCTGTTGGGGTATTATATTATTATTATTATTATTATTATTATTACTACTACTACTATACATTATTGTGGCAGGCAGGAGAGCTGGTCCTACCCCTCACAAGCTGTAGCACTAGGGAGAGCAGACCTTGCATCTCACCTGGGCAGCAGAGTAAAGCTGGGCTGGTGGAGAGGATGAGTGAGCCAGCAGCGCCCCTTGCTGGCTGTTGCACTTGGATGAGTAAGCTGGGCATTGCTGGAGATCTTGCCCTGGTGGTGTGGGTATGGGAGAACTGGTAGATTGATTAACTCAGCTCCCACCCAGGCCCAGATCCTGGGTTTTGAGTTGACTCACCTTGTGTCTACCCTATCTATGAACTGCTGGACCACATGATAGGGTTGGTCCTATAGACCCAAAGATTCAGGATCTCCATGACACAGGGCAACAACAGGATATCCAAGAGGAGGAGTCCTGGTGAGGATCCAGTCTTGATACAAGTGTAGCAGAAGCCAGAGGTCTCAAACCAGACCAATGACTCATTGCAATGAACATGCACAAGTAAAGTTATGTGATCAAAAGGGTGTACTGTGTGACACAATATGACACACTGCAGCTTCCACTGCAAGACTGTTCGTCTTTCTTTTGTTGTTGGGTGGGAGGTTCCAAGGACCAAGGACAGGTACAAAGGGATGGGAAGATGAGTGGGAGTGGGGTGCATGATGTGAAATTCACAAAGAGTCAATCAGCACTTTTAAGAAAAGAAATAAAAATTACAAGATTGTTTTATAATATATAAAAAAGAGCAAAATTTATGCAATGTTAACTGGATCAAGTACAAAAATATAAGGGTCAGGCATGGTGGTACACGTCCTTAATCTTAACACTAGGGAGGCAGAGGCAGGTGGATCTCTGTGAGTTTGAGGACAGCTTTATCTAAAACTTTTGCAAGTTCCAGGCCATTCATGGCTACATAAAAAAAAAAAACACTGTATCAATAATAATAATAATAATAATAATAATGATAAATAATTAATAATTAATAATAATAATAATAATAAAGTAGTAGTAGCATTTTGCAAATAGCTAAAGCTCATTCAAATTGAGCCTTTTAACTAGGAAGCAGAAGTAGGAATTGTGAACTAAACAAAAGTGCACAAAAACTGATAGTGGCCAAGACCGTTGACACATGTCTGCCATCCTAGCTACTCTGGAGGCTGAGTCGTGAGGGTTAAACTTTCAAAGCTTGACTAACTACAGAAGTCTCAAGGCCAGCTGGGCACCCTACTGAGATTTTCCAAGTAAAAAGTACACCGCCACCTAGTGGCAGGGAGACACTCAAGAGTGGGGTTGTTCCGTCCTAGTTGAGATCCCTAGTCTCCGCCCACAGACACGGTTAGAAACCTAGGGTCAAGTCGGCTATCTTAAATCTGAGAATATTTCTCCAGGGATTAACGTATTTAGTAAAAATCTCACTTTTAATAAACTGAGTGGCATATGTGCAACTCCAACCTTACCTAATCTCGCTATATTTCACCTAAAAATTCATTTCTAAATATACCTCCCTTTTATCTAAAATAAGACGGACAGAATTGGGTGAGATTTCTGAAAGAAAGCTAATTATTAACCCCACAAGGTAAAGTATCTCATCACAGATGTGTTTGTACACAGATAAAAATCTAGGGGGATACGCAAGTGCTCAGTTCTTTAAAGATGGCTTTGTGAGAAATCCAGACTTAGAAGATTCTCGGTTTTTCACTTTCAAGATTAAATATAGAAGAAATGCTCCCCTAGGACACTGTCCTATTGATGTCCTTACCTAGATTCAAGCAAGCATGGAAGGAAGTGTCAGTTTGCTTAGAAATGACAGTGGGGGAGGGGTGGCAAACACGGGTAGAGATTTAAATCTGAACTAAATGGCATGCTTTTGCTTATTAAAAAACTCATTAAATAATGCAACCTTCTTTTTATTTTTTTAGATATTTTTATTAGATACTTTCTTTATTTACATTTCAAATGTTATACCCTTTCCTGGTTTGCCCTCTGAAAAACCCCCTATCCCTTGCCCCTCCCCCTGCTCACCAACCCACCCACTCACAACTTCCTTCTTTTTGTTTTTTTAACTGAAATAGAACTGTATCACGTTTCCTTTCCCTTTCCTCCCTCCAGCCCCTCCCAGACACCCTCTCTCTAACCCCACCACATCTCCCACTCTCAAGGTCATAGCCTTTTTTCCCGTGATTATTACTGCCACATACATATATATGTATATGTGTATATATGTATGTGTATACACAAATATAAATAAATATAAGTTGCTAGGTCTGTATTTATTACTGGTGTGTACATGGTTTCAGAGTTGAACCCTGTGCACTAGACATCCAGTAAATTTGCCAGTCCCTGGGAGAGGCTAATTCTCCATCTTCCAGCAGTCATTAATTGCCTGCAGTTCTAGGAGTAGGACTCCTCAAACGTTCCCCCTTCCGTATTAAGGTGTCTGTCTTAGTAAGTAAGGGTTTCATTGCTGTGAACAGACACCATGACCAAGGCAACTCTTATAAAGGACAACATTGAATGGGGCTGGCTTCCACTTTTGGAGGTTGAGCCCATTATCATCGTGGTGGGAAGCATGGTGGCATGCAGGCCAACAGGGAGCTGAAGAAGGATCTGAGAGTTCTACATCTTGATACAAAAGTAGCCAGAAGGAGCCTGTCTCTTGCAGGCAGTCGGGAGGAGGGTCTCTTCCACACTAGGCGGAGCTTGAGCCTAGGACACCTCAAAGCCCACCTTTTACAACAAGGCCACACCTATTTCAACAAGGCCACACCTCTTAATAGTGCCACTTCCCATGGGCCAAGCATATTCAAACCACTGCAATGTCCCTTGATATTTCATTGTTTTGGTCCTCTTTCTATAGCCATTTCTAGAAGAGACTGCTTCACACTAGACTTCTGTACTCTTACAGTCTTTCTGCCCCCTCTTCTTTGATAACCTATGAGCCATAGATATATAGGAGCTGTGATGTGAATGTAGCCATCAGTGCTGGGCTCCCCACATCCATCTCTACAGTGTTCCCAGTTGTGGTTTCTTTTGCTTTAAGACAAGGCTTCTTTGATGAGGGGTGGTAGCTGCACTTACCTGTGGGGATAAGGATAAGATCTGGAATGTAGTAAGGAACTGTGCTGGTCTAGCAAAGTATCCACAGTAGATTCTTTTCTAAGGTCCGTGACGTCACTAGCCCCAGGATGCTACCAATTTTCCAGTACTACACATGATTTCCTTACTGTTGAGTGGGCCTTAGGTCTTATTAGCGGGCTGTTGATTGCCACCAACATGTAAGCGCCCCTTATTGTACCTCTATGCAACTTCCTTTAAGGAGAATCCCAGGAATAAAAGGAAGTAGATTTTACCAGTGTAAAATAGCATCTGTTTAGCTGGTCACATTGTTAGACCTCACCATTGCAATACCTTCAAAGACAAAAGAACCCCCCCTCAAAAAAAAAAAAAAAAAAAAATAGAAAAAAAAAAAAAAAAAAAAAAAAAAAAAAAAAAAAAAAAAAAAAACTTGGAAACAGAAAGACAGCAAAGACAGCCTCAAAATCTGTAGAGAATTCCAGAAACACCAAATCAGCAAGAGCCTTGAGATTTAAGGAGCAAGCCTGGCTCTTCTCAGGATGTCCAGCCTGCCAGACCTCTCCCACCCCCACCCCCCACCCCCAGGGAGACGTAGACTTTAGACCTGTTAGGCTGCACCAATCCCACGGGCTATTCCAGTTCTCAGGCAACCCCCCCCCCACTGATTCCGTGGGAACCTGTCTTTATTTATATTTCATTTCAACAAAGACCTATTAGAAGTAATACACCTATAGTGACATTTAATAGAAGGTAATATTTCTGCAGCCTGTTCACTGAAGTAAGGCATGACTTGCCTGCAATCATAGGAATTAACAGCCACTGTAATTGTCCAAAGCTCTGTAATATAAATAGATAGATAGATAGATAGATAGATAGATAGATAGATAGATAGATAGATAGATAGATAGATAAAGGAGGCTACATTTTTTTCACTGTTGAAATTCAGCAGTCATAGTGTTCTTATTACATTAAACTTGGTGTAATGTAATAAGATAAATCTCATGAATATCACTGTGTGTTAGGAATTGTCCTCACAAAATAGATGGAAATCCTCAGTTACTGCATTCTAATATTTTATGAGTAGTCATTTGGGGATCAATTACATTTTGTACAGAGTTTTTGAATGTTTTAAAATTTTCCTTTTACTATATAAGTCCAATGTTGGGTATCCACGCAATACTGGTGGGCTTAATGGTTGTAGAATTCACTTTAATTGCTTAAAAATATATATTTCTACAATGCTCACACCTAAAGCGGAAGAGTCGCTGCAGAGGAGGGGTCAGGAAGACTTTAAGAGCCTGGGATCGGGGAGTTTACTGTGAGACTGTATCTCCTAGAAACATCAGCAGCTGCATCCGTTAAGTTTCATGAAGATGACTGTGTAAACATAGGCTGAACAAGGACAACAACAGACATTCTGTCACAGAAGGAGGCGGGCAACCTTGGAAGCCTCAATCCTACACTAAGAACTACAGGCAACCAAGGATTGCTCAGAGCAAAAGAAATCATTTTCTCCAGAGAGGAGCGTGCACTTAGTTACACTACACCAAATGGTTAGCCCTGAAAATAAGCATACAAGTAATATTGTACAAACTGAGCAGGTTGTATTTATATATCTAGAAATATGTATATGAATATAAATACATGCATGTGACAACAGTTAATGAAAAGGAGGCCATTATCTCACAGGCAGCAAGGAGGACTGTACAGAAGGATTTAGAGAGGGGAAAGGTGAAGGGGCAATGACATACTATATTATAATGAATATGTATTAATATATATTTATTGATGCTGGGTTTGGTGACACTCACCTTTAATCTCAACACTCTGGAAACAGAGACATGGCAATGTCTGAAAGTTTGAGGCCACTTAAATGTGTGTGTGTGTGTGTGTGTGTGTGTGTGTGTGTGTGTGTGTGTGTGTGTACTAAAAATCAACAGTAAAATTGAGATTTTTTAATGAGGAGTCAACTGGCAGAACTTTAGTAACACCAGACTAAAAAAGAAAAATCTGTACAGACCTTGATTTTAATGACCTCTACCTGAATTTTAATTTTTTTCAATTGTCACTTTGTCCCTGTTGGAAACCACAGATGTCATTTAACATTACAATTGCTACCTTGGCATACTTCCCAAGTTCATCCCCATGTCATTTCACTGAAGTTATGACAGCTAATAGACCCACCAGAGGAGCAGGTGACTTAATGCCTTAGAGTTCACATTTCATTACATCACAGTTTTCTGATTTATTACAACTTGGCAGCATGAATGTTTCCTCTGTAATCCTATGCATTGTATACAAGAAATTTGGAAAGATGGTATTGAAAACAAAAATATCTGATATTTAAAAAAAAAAAAAAGTCTAAGACTGGGTTTACCACATAAGGGCACTTGCTACCAAACATGCATGACAATCTCAGTTATGCCAGGTCATGAGGACCTGAGTTTGCTCCCCAGAAAATACAGGGTGGGAGAAAAGAATCCATTCCCACAAGTTGTCTGCCAACATCCAAAAAACCTACAGTGGCTTGAGTTTCATGTGTGTGTGTGTGTGTGTGTGGGTGTCTGTGTGTGTGTGTCTGTGTCTGTGTCTGTGTGTGTCTGTGTGTGTGTGTGTCTGTGTGTGTGTAAAATTTATATAAATTAATTTTTAAATGAAATGGTTCCAAGTTATACATAAACATATAAATTTATGTACACACACACATCAAATTCTCACACAGGGGCTGGTGGTGTAGGTCAGTGGTAGGATACTTAGGAAGCATGCACAGGGCTTCACTCTCCAGCACCTCACACACACAAAATCCCAAAGTGTAGAATTATGAATCCATTTTCCCCCAACAAGAGAGGAGGAAAGACAGAGACAAAATACAAGGGGGAGATGAAGATCCAGCAATACCACTCCTGGGCATATACCCAGAAGATGTTCCAACTGGTAATAAGGACACATGCTCCACTATGTTCATAGCAGCCTTATTTATAATAGCCAGAAGCTGGAAAGAACCCAGATGTCCCTCAACAGAGGAATGGATACAGAAATGTGGTAAATTTACACAATAGAGTACTAGTCAGCTATTAAAAACAAAGAATTTATAAAATACTTAGGCAAATGGATGGATCTGGAAGATATCATCCTGAGTGAAGTAACCCAATCACAAAAGAACAAACAAGATACGCACTCACTGATAAGTGGATATTAGCCCAGAAACTTAGAATACCCAAGATACAATTTGCAAAACACATGAAACTCAAGAAGAAGGAAGACCAAAGTGTGGATACTTTGTTCCTTCTTAGAAGGGGGAACAAAATATCAATGGAAGGAGTTACAGAGACAAAGTTCAGAGCTGAGACTGAAGGAAGAACCATCCAGAGACTGCCCCACCCAGGGATCCATCCTATAAACAACCACCAAACCCAGACACTATTGCAGATGCCAACAAGATTTTGCTGACAGGACCCTGATAGGTCCTGTGAGGGTCTCCTGTGTGGTTATGTCAGTGCCTGGCAAATACAGAAGTAGATACTCATAATCATCTCTTGGCTCAAACAGAGGGTCCCCAGTGAAGGAGCTAGAGAAAGTACCCAAGGAACTGAAGGGGTCTGCAGCACTGTGGGAGGAACAACAATATGAACTAACCAGTACCCCCTAGAGCGTGTGTCTCTAGTTCCATATGTAGCAGAGGATGATCTAGTCAGCCATCAATAGGAGGAGAGGCCCTGGGTCTTGTGAAGATTCTATGCTCCAGTATAGGGGAGTGCCAGGACCAGGAAGTGGGAGTAGGTGGGTTGGGGAGCAGGGGGAAGGAGGAGGATATAGGGGATTATCAGAGAGAAAACTAGGAAAGGGGATAACATTTAAAATATAAATTAAGAGAACATCTAATAAAAAAAAAAAAAGATAGGCAGGACTATGTAAAATACAATAGCAGCATGTTCTAGTTTGCTTTTCTGTTGCTGTAATAAAACACCGACCACAAACAGCTTGGGGGTGAATGGGCTCATTTGACTCACAGGTTACAGTCCATCCAAGAGGCAAACCAGAGCAGGAGCTCAAGGCAGGAACTTGAAGGCAGGAACTGAAGCAAAGACCACAAAAGAGCCCCACTTAGTGGCTGATCCTGGGCTCATGGTCAGTGACCTTGCTTGGACTGGCCAGGCTCACCCCACAATGAGCTGTGCCCACATTTCTTGGTATTAAATGAACACTGTGTCTTTCCCCCACCATTCTTATCCTATTTTCTTTCCCAAAAAGCAGCCCATCTGAGTGATCAAGCCCTTACAGTTGAGCTCAGCCACCCCAGCACCTTAGCAGGGTTGGTCTAAGGTGGGTCTGGCCATTTCCACCCCTGTTCACTGTGAGTCTAGGACTGGCATGACTTCCCTTTGTCCTGGAGATGTGGCCACCTTGCTCCTTCATTCTATAGCCACATTTTACAAATAGCCTTCTATTCAACTAATCTCAAATTATCCCGTTCAGAGGGTCCACTCATTTCCTCCTGGGACCTGCACTGAATCATTCACCAAATTAAGTCTTTCGATCTCCCTATATCAAATGCCTTGCTCTGACTCTATTTTTTATTATTTTTTTTCTTTATATGTCTGTGTCTCAAATGATTTTGAATGACAGAGCAATAGCTGTATATCTGAGTCCCCAATACGTAGCAAATATTCTCTCGTATATAATAGGTGTTTGATAAAAGTTGATTGAATACATATGTAAACAAATGGTATCAATTATAAGGTCATTCTCAGCATAAATAACTGTTTGGTTCAGTTATGTTGGCCTTCATCATTACTTTATTGCTGCCTGTAGAGACTTTGAGCTTTAAATCTGACTAAGGAACTAGGAAAGAATTGTACAGACTTTATCACCTTGGGCAACAATGTATTTTCATAACAGTTTTATGACACAACACATATTACTAAAAAAAATATGCAATTGTCTCCTTGTATCAAATGGCATTTGCTTTTCATCTTTGTAATTTCCTCCACAGAAATCTAAGAGTTCAGAGGGCATCAGAGACCATAAGGAACTAACAATTACATTTTCTGTTCAAAATTAAATATTTTAATAGATTGCCAAAAGCAAATCCCTATTTATATTTTTCTTATTATTTTGTGCGTTCAAATATTTGCTGTGGATTTTAAATGACAGATCTCATCCTCAGAAAATGATTACATCGATTTAATTAAATTGTAGCCTCTGGGGTCACCCTTCTACATCTAAGAAGTTTGGAGCAAAAAAGATTCTGCAGTCAAAAGAGTCCCCACATGTAGACACCTGGCTTGTGTTCGTGCATTACTTTTCTATGAGATGCGCTAACACTTCTCTTCTAATTAAGCTTTGAATTTTTGCTTGACAATGGATTCCGGAAATAGTTGAAACTCCTTTTATATCCACTCTGGACTTTGCCTCTCATGTTCTCTCAGATCATTTAGCTTTCACAGATATATTTTCTGCATGTTTTTTTAATAGAGACATAGATATTCATAGCTAACAGATTTTAGCTTGTGTATAGATTCTTTAAAATCATATGGATACTATTCTGTCACTTGGACTTGCCCCCAGTGCCGCTTTCTGGGTTTACACATATTAGTGACTAAGTGTGTAGCCCATTCTTTCCCACAGAGCAGATGGACAGTGCCAGTTGCCTCCCCAAAACCGTGCCTCATTTTTTTTAAGAGAAGCATAGGAAGCTTTTCACACATTTGTATGCACTACAAAACTGGCCAATACTTCCCAGGCCTCTGGCAGCCACGTCTAGCTCTCCGGCACAGCTCTAGCTGGTGAGACAAAAGCGCAGTCTTTTGAGAATTGCTCCAGACTCATCCATCCCCCGTCCACTTCTTTCCTTTTCATCTTTCCTGGCTAAAAATGAAGATATAATTCACACTGGTGGGACAGCCATCTTGTGACCATAACAAAAGGAATTCCATGTACCTATGGCAATGTGTTAAATAAACAAGCTTGGAGTCCTTTTGATATTTTAGTTGGCATACAAAGACATGCATTTCTTTTTTTTTTTCCTTTTTTTTAATTTAAATTTTTTATTAGATATTTTCTTTATTTACATTTCAAATGCTATCCTGAAAGTTCCCTATACCCTCCCCCCACCCCTGCTCCCCTACCCACCCACTCCCACTTCTTGGCCCAGGCCTTCCCCTGTGCTAGGTCATATAAAGTTTGCAAGACCAAGGGGCCTCTCTTCCCAATGATGGCCGATTAGGCCATCTTCTGCTACATATGCAGCTAGAGACAGGAGCTCAGGGGGTACTGGTTAGTTCATATTGTTGTTCCACCTACAGGGTTGCAGCCCTCTTCAGCTCCTTGGGTACTTTCTCTAGCTCCTCCATTGGGGGCCCTGTGTTCCATCCAATAGCTGACTGTGAGCATCCACTTCTGTGTTTGCCAGGCACTGGCATAGCCTCATTAGAGGCTGCTATATCAGGGTCCCTTCAGCAGAATCTTGCTGGCATGTGCATTAGTATCTGGGTTTGGTGGCTGATGATGGGATGGATCCCCGGATGGGGCAGTCTCTGGATAGTCCATCCTTTCATCTTAGCTCTAAATTTTGTCTCTGTATCTATATCTTTTCATGGGTATTTTGTTCCTTATTCTAAGGAGGAATGAAGTATCCACATGATGGTCTTCCTTCTTGGTTTTCTTGTGTTTTGCAAAATGTATCTTGGGTATTCTAAGTTTCTGGGCTAATATCTGCTTATCAGTGAGTGCATATCTAGTGACTTCTTTTGTGACTGAGTTACCTCACTAAGGATGATATCCTCCAGATACAACCATTTGCCCAAGAATTTCATAAATTCATTGTTTTTAATAGCTGAGTAGTACTCCATTGTGTAAATGTACCACAGTTTCTGTATCCATTCCTCTATTGAGGGACATCTGGGTTCTTTCCAGCTTCTGGCTATTATAAATAAGGCTGCTATGAACATAGTGGAGCATGTGTCCTTATTACCAGTTGGAAGATCTTCTGGGTATATGACCAGCATAGGTATTGCTGGATCCTCCGGTAGTACTATGTCCAATTTTCTGAGGAACCACCAGACTGATTTCCAGAGTGGTTGTACAAGCTTGCAATCCCACCAGCAATGGAGGAGTGTTCCTATTTCTCCACAACCTCGCCAGCATCTGCAAAACACGCATTTCATTGTGATATCTTCATAAACTGTTATATTTTGTTTATATGCATTACCTTCACTGTCTTCCCTGTCTGTCCTCCCTCTCTCAATGATAACCTTCCTTTCCACAAATAGGTTACCATCCTTCTTTTATCACACAAACACACACACACACACACACACACACACACACACACACACACAAACATTCATTATTCTCATTCCTCTTCCATTCAGATCCTTTCTTCCCTTCATAGTCCCCTTTCTACTTCATGCCATACATGCATACATACATACACACAGATACATACATACATATATACATACATACATACATACATACATACTAAGTACATAAGTATGTATTTACATCATATGCATTTAAATATAGATTCTGCATGTGAGATATTTGTCTTTCTGAGTCTAATTTTATTTAATGGAATTTCCAGTTCTGTATATTTCCCTGCAATGACACAATTTCATTCTTTACAGTTGAGTAAATCCCATTGTATAGATGTACATTTCTCTACCTATTAACCTATTGAGAGATGTGTAAATTTGTCCTGAAACTCAGCTATTATGTAGTTAAAATAATATTATGAGTGTGCAGGTGGCTCTGTCTCAAGAAGTTTGTGTTCTTGAGGCCTTTTGAGGCTATCATAACAGATAGCTCTGCCTCTGGACTTCACAATAAATGAGAAAAGCAAAGTTTATATTAGGGTGATGGTAGATTGACTCTAGACAGACTTATTAATCTATACAAATGGAATGCAGTCAAGGAATACCCCATTTGTATACCCATTTATCCATTCCATTACAGTAAGCTGTAAGCCTCACTCTTTTGCATTCGTGTCCAGTACTGCAAAGAACACTCTTCCACAGAAAACTCTGAGACTCGCCAAAGCCATTTATTAGAAGGCTGTACACCTGTAGTAAGTCAGCTATGGAAAATAGCTTAAAACTTCCCGAAAAGTGTGTCAGGTCTCATTTTCACAACTTTCGTCCAAAACCGGCTCTGTGTGCTTTGTTCTAAAGGTTGAGAAGAGCATTTCTGCATTTTCTTAGATTTCTCTTTCTTTGAGGTGGAATGATGATGACTGCCCAAACTCCTGCACTCAACTAATCCTCCTGCCTCACATTCCCAAGTAGTTTATACTACAATTTGAATGACGTTGATCTCTTTTTTTTTTTTTTTTCCTTGCTTTTCGATAGCACTTTGGCTATTTCCAAATTAATTCGTGAAGCAATTATAGGAATTTAAGATTCATTCCCAATGTCTTTGCAAATGAAGAAGAAAACTTCCATGCTAGAGCAGTGATCTTCGTGTTGGGAACTCTCTATAGCCATCCCTTTCTCTGCTGACGCCTATTGAAATTCTGACGAACCCTAAGATGGGAATCGCTAGTAATTTTTCACCTTGTTACTTTTATACTTTTTCACTTTGTTTTCTTTTATAATTTTGCTATATAATAGACATAATTGTGATGTTATATAAAATATGGAGACAATGTTAGCTGCCCAAAGTCAATAGAAGAAAGAAATTCAACAAAGAAATAGAAGAGCAGAGATTTGAAACCTTTAAAGAAGGGCTGAGGAGATAGCTCCGTTAATGAAGTGTTTGCCTGCCTTTCGAGCACAAGAACCTGACTTCAGATCTCAGAACCCACATTTAAAAAAACAAAACAAACAAAAAAAAAGAACAACAACCAAAAAACGTTAAAGTCTGGCATGGTGGCATGAATAGCCAGAGAAATGTCCTATACTTGCTACTTGGACACACTCTTAATTTTTGTAGGTTAAGAGAATACACCTGATTCATTTATTTATAAAGAAGTTGGAGCCGGGCGTGGTGGCACACACCTTTAATCCCAGCACTTGGGAGGCAGAGGCAGGCGGATTTCTGAGTTCGAGGCCAGCCTGGTCTACAAAGTGAATTCCAGGACAGCCAAGGGCTAAACAGAGAAATCCTGTAAAAAAAAAAAAAAAAAAAAAAAAGAAGAAGAAGAAGAAGAAGAAGAAGAAGAAGAAGAAGAAGAAGAAGAAGAAGAAGAAGAAGAAGAAGAAGAAGAAGAAGANACTTTTCCCTTGTGATCACAGTATTGGGAAAGAAAGACAAGAGAATTCCTAATGCTTGCTCAAGCAGTGAGCCCTAAACCTGTGAGAGACCCTGTTGTACCCTGAGGAATAGCACTTGAGGTCTTTCGCTGACCTCCGCAAGCATGCACACATGAATGCACAGACACAGACACATACACATGCATGCTCACACGGAAAGAAGGACTTTGACTCTAAAGTCTGCACGGTTTTTGTTATATGACGGAAATTCTGGTTTTTATTTCCACATCCTTTGTGTCCAGAACAAAAAAAGATATGAGCTCCTTTAGAGAAGGAAGCAAATAAAATTGAAAGAAGCCATCTTCTAAATTATGAAAATAAACACTACAGATATCTGTACTGATTTTCAAGTGTGGTACTGAATATTAGGCGTATTTAAAAAAAAAAAAATACTCTTGATCACGGAAAATATGAGGTGAAAAGAAATTCGAAAAAGATTGGATTTCACCAGAGAAATGTCTTATAATTGCTACTTGGACACAATTTTAATTTTTGTAGGTTAAGAGAATACACGTGATCCATTTACTTTTAAAGAAGTTGGTGGTACTTTTGCTCATGAAGTTCTCCTTGCAGAATTAATTGAAATTGGCTTGGCTATGAGTACTCTCAGTTGATTTGGGGACTGGCTCAAGAGTCACGAACAAGGAATAATCATGAACTTCTGAGTACCTAGTTTTCTAACAGGGCAGCATAGGGATTGGTTTGTTGCATTTTATTTAGCATCTTCATTAATGATCCGAAAGAAGGAGCAAATAGCTGGCTAATGAAATTCACAAATGCTAATACGTGTGGCACTGCAAACACTGTCAAGTATTGTTAAGTTATCCAGGGAACCTACAGAGGTAAGAATAGCCAGATTCGAACAGATCACCTCTAAGGCAGCATAGACAAGTGGGGGATGAAAACAGGATGATGCATGTGGGCGATTTGGGAAGAGAAGCTTCTGGAAAGCCACTAAGAGGCTTCCAAAGCACCGTTCCTGAAAGAGACAAAGAATTAGAGTGAACGTCCACATGAAGCGTATAGTGTGTGAAATGGCAGAGAATTTCTACAGTTTACTGACATGAGAGAAAGCAGAATTTGGAATAAATAAAATATATCTGAGATTCCAATCTCCCATATGATTCAGACACTGCCACCTCCCCCATCCAACCCAATTTTTACACCACTAAAATGAGACTAAGAATACCTGCCCACCTCACCTGGTTGCTATGGAGATGGGATTAGGCAGTTATGGAGCTGGGGGTTGGGGGAGAGGCAGACAACAGAAATGAATGCAGGAGGCTTTTCTGTGCCCCCATAGAGGTGGCTCACAGACTCCAGAAACGCAGCTGATGGTGATAAGGCTGAAGACAGGGAGCGTATATTCAACATGACCAAGATCTAAGTAAGAGTAATGGGGTGGAATTAAGAATCAGAAAGTGCAAGCTTTAGATCAGGAGGAAAGTTCCTTGACACGTCAATTAGGCATTAACGGAATATTCATACAAGGGGAATAGTAAGTGAATCACCTCTTAAAATATTTTAAATTAACAGGATAATGGTTCAAAAAGTTTATCATTAGTGGGGGGAAATGTCCTGCTGACTTCCTTGGGGCTCTAATGCCTTTGATAATAATTCTCATACTGCCATGTTTCAAAACTGTCTAAAAGGTTCTAAAACTGTAATAGAATAATTGACCTTTTTCTTTAAATTCTCACTAAAAATCCCTAATAAGTCATTGAGCAGAAGTTTTGCAGAGTTGAATGTCTTTTCCTCCCATAAATTATTTCTAAACACTTTTGAATCTATTACTTCCATATGTGATTGTCTCTGATATTTCTCACACTTATGTATGTCTGTTGAATGACTTTTCCTGGGGAGACATGAATATTGATTAGTGCAGAGAGGGCACCACAACATATCAAAGAAATAATTCTACACAAGTCTAGCTTGGCAAACCAATGAGTTTATTGGGGTTACTTATAGAAATGTTGATGAGGAGCTACTAACAGAAAAAAAAAAATGGGCAGCTGAAAGGTACTTGCCTCACTGAAAGTTCCATCTCACCATGAGTTAACCAACCCCCTCAAAAAGAAAAGCTGCATCTCTGGAAATCCCTGCCCAACTTGGTGGTACCTCCAACCAAAGACTCTCCCTTCCTCAGCAATTGCTTATTGCTTACATTACCTTGTCAGAGCAGACTTGTGAATCCTGTTGCTTTCATGAAGTCCCTTGAGCCTTGTAAGTTTCATTAACTTCCTGAGTCTTCTCAGTCTCCCTTCAGCAGGGGATGTCTCAACTTGGTGGAAATAGTTATGCAGCAATTACATTATCATTGCATCAGTTACTTTTTCTGTTACTATGATAAAACACCATGACAAAAAGCAACATCTGGAGGGTGGAAGGGAACATAGCAGCAAATGGCAGAGGGAGAACTTACCTCCTCAACTGTAAGTGCAAAGCAGAGAGGGTCCCCACCGCAAAAGACATGAGGCTTTCCATCACAAAGCCTGCCCTCTCCCCAAAATGCTCCTCATCCAATAAGACCACATCTCTCAAACAGTGCCATCAACTGGGGACCAAATGTACAAATGCCCAAGACATTTCTTAATCAGACAGCCATCATCATCATATAATTTACCCGAGTTTCATAACATTTTTAAAAATAAATGATTCTTTTAGATTCTCCAATGCCTACAAAATTATAAAATTTTCCATGTTGGAAAAATTATACCTGAATCTGAGGTGAGACAACCTTGAGTAAGTTAGATCACTAATATATTACAAGCAAGAACTACAAGAAGCATCTGAGAGAAAAAGCAGGCATCTGACTCATGTGCCAAACATCCTCAAAAATAGCTATGTTGTCCACTGTGTCTTCAAATATACATACATTGTCTACTGTGTCCCCCACACTGTGAGACCTGGTAACTGGTGATGTCAATACAAACTTGAGTTCCTAACCGTGACATCTTACATTCTGGTGAGAAAGACACTCACTAAAGGCATAAATAAATGCAAACATAATCCAGCCTCTGGTATCAACAGAAGAAAGTTAAAGAAATAGGAGGTGGATATGGGAGATGGAGGAATTATCTCTTCGTAAATGGCTTTGGTGAAAGACTTAACAAAAAAGTAGAAGAAGCAGCTAGATCACAAAAATCATATTCCAAGGAAAGAGAAACAAGTATAACGCCCCTGCCACCCTAGTCCAACTACTGTGAATTTCAGGAGCAACAACCAAGCATTGTAGAATGGTGTAGCCAGAAACCAGAGGGTGGTCATGAGCCGTGGTAAAAGCAACAATAGTCAGATCCTACAGAGCCGGAAAGGCCAGGGGAAAGGCTGGGAAAACAACAATGGTTTTGAGAAGAATGTCGGAATACGGATCAAAAGAATGGTGTAGGGCGAGCAATGCCTTGGGAACTGTATGAGAGGCTCCGGGAGAAAAGGCAGAGGGCCTTTTACCTCAGGTGCATTTTGTTCTTTGGATTGGTCTTGGACATACCTCCTGTGTTAAACACTTACATTCTATTTATAAGACCTGCTCACTCTTGTTGGATGTCAGATCATAACTATAGAACCCAGCCTGGTCAGTGTACCCTGAATCCGGATATGGCCTTCTGCCTTGCTCTTATGTTTTCCCAAATATCATCTAGAATATGTGCCATGCAGTTGTGTTTAAATTGGTCGTCCTGAACTATTGTGGATGCTGGGAAGCGCTTGCTGACAGGAGCCTGATATGACTGTCTCCTGAGAGGTTCTGTCAGAGCCTGACAAATACAGAGGCTGATGCTTGCAGACAACCATTGGACTGAGCTCTGGGTCCCCCATGGAGGAGTTAGAGAAGAGACTGGAGGAGCTAAGGGGATTTGCAGCCCCATAGGGGGAGCAACAGTGTCAACCGGTCAGACTCCCCAGAGCTCCCAGGGACTGGACCACCAACCAAAGAGTACACACAAGAAGGGACCCATGGCTCTGGCCACATATGTGGCAGAGGATGGCCTTGTTGGACATCAGTAGGGGGAGCAGCCCTTGGGCCTGAGAGTGTTCAATTCCCCAGGGTAGGGGAATGTCAGGATGGGAAGATGGAAGTGGTGGGGGAAGCACCCTCATAGAGGTAGGGGGGATGGGATAGAGGATTTCCGAAGGGGAGACCTGAAAAAAGAGGAAAACAATTGAAATGTAAATAAAGAAAATATCCAATTAAAAAGTGACAAAAATATGTATAAAAAAATAAAAATTAAAAATAAATTGGTCATCCTAAGAAAGTCTGGGAAAAGACTGCTGTATTAATAGTTAGTATGCCCTTACTAACATTTATTTATGTTCTTCAGATCATGTTTTTCTGAACTCGAACAACCTTTCTTGGACCATTGCTTTGCTTGTTACAATCATGTGTAAAAATATACTGAAGTGAAGTAAGATTGTCTACAGCATCATACTGTAGTCTGCCCCATTCTGAAGACCTCATATCCTAGTTCTAGCAGAAAAGATCTTCTCAGGTCCCCAAAAGTCGGCAAAGAACTGTAGCTGTGAGGTTTTGGTACACTGCTTTGGCTCCCAGCAGATCACACGTGCACACTCAGCCAGGATCCACTAATGAAAGACACACACACACACACACACACACACACACACACACACACACAGTAGCTTATTTTTAAATGCCTTGGCTACCTTAAAGGTACACACAAAAAGGTACCTTAAAGGCTGGGCACTCTTAAACTTTCCCCTGCTACCCCATGCCCCATCAGGGAAGTGGCCAGTGGCCACTTATCTGAAATCTCACATGGCTAGTTGACTTTATCTCCTCCCTCAACTGTGTCCCATCCTTCTTCCCCGAGTCATGGTGAATCTTCTCCATTCCTCTCTGCATCCTGCCCTTGAAACTCCAAGTGTCCCACCCCATGCCCAGTCATTGGCTGTTGGCATCTTTACTGATCCATCAAAAACCAATTAGGGATAAGGACCTTCAGCATCCGGACACGCAGATTCTTGCTTGAATCAAAGCATTAGAACCAATCTCCAACAGAGAGAAGGGCTGGAATCTCATATTTAAGTCTGACTGCTCTTCAGAAAAATAGATCTTATCAGAGTCAGATAAAGGCACATGGAGGAGAAATTAGAAACCAGTTGAAGTATGCCAGAAATAAGGACCCAAGAGATGCAAACAGGGCTTTAGGCTCAGAAGCCATTTGAAGATGACTTTGCAGTAGACTTTGCAGGTGTGGCATGTGAGATGCAAAGGAGAAGGGTGTTGGCGAGGCATCCTGGTGGTGGCATCTGTACGTGAGCTGCAGTACTAGCCCACACAAGGGCATGTGTGTGTTGGGTGTGTTGGGAGAATGGACAATGTGACATGAGGTACTGTTGCTGCTCCTTGGATGGCCTTCATACACCTCTGTCCTTCAGCTTCCTCAACTCAGCTGATGCATGATCCTTGAACAGCTTTTGGTTGTTTTGTTTTGTTTTGTTTTGTTTTTCTAAAAATCTATGTATCAGTCAGGAGTCTGGTCTTTTTGGCATTCATTCTACATTGATGCTTCAAAAATCTGCCCTCCCACCACACCAAGCCCAAGTTTACTACTATTGTCAATCTAATCAAGAATCTCTCCACACCCTCTCCAACTGGCAGGACACTAGAGCCCTCCATCTTGAATGAGTGCTCCTGAAGGGCTAAAAATTAATAAGCTGCCTAGCTACTCAAAAGAAGAAGTGGGGTCTGTGAAAATATGAGCTTTT
>NC_034609.1:20156978-20163555 GCF_900095145.1 Mus pahari | reverse complement strand
TTTACAGCAAGTCGGTCTCAGCGTCCTACTGGGTGCGCGTCCTTCCCGAGACCAGAGCAGGGGGGCTCCCTTTGGGGGTCTTTCACTCCCATGGGGATCCGTGTTTTGTCAATGGGGCAGGGGGACTGAATTCTATCCCAGATGCTCCTGCAGCCTGCTATCTTCTCCCACCAGAGCTTCCTGCCTGACCAAAAAAAAAAAAATTTAGGAAATGACAAAGGGTGGTGATAAGGTGGTGATGGTGACAGAAACTAAAGGAGAAAGAGACAGAAAGAAGATATAGAATGATCATAATTAATGTTTAAAACCTGTGCAGTTAGAATCTGTTTGTTGAATGCCTACTAAGTGTTAAAGAACTGGCCGGGTGGTGGTGGTACATGCCTTTAATGCCAGCACTCAGGAGGCAGAGGCAGGTGGATTTCTGAGTTTGAGGCTAGTCTGGTCTACAACGTGAGTTCCAGGACAGCCAGGGCTATACAGAGAAACAAAAAAAACAAAACAACAAACAAACAAACAAACAGCTGATAATAGGAAGACATGACCTCTGTCCCTGGGAGCTTTCTGTTTATTGGAGAAATGAGATCTATGAGTCAATTATCACAGCACAGCATTAGCTATTCATAAGAAGTAAACACACTTCACCTAGCTCCCAAGCAATTTCGCTAATAGTAGTAATAACTATTAGAATTATCATATTAGTTACTTTTGTCTCACAGATCCTGACAAAGAGAGCTTGTTTGTTGGGAGGGATGCTCTGGGAAATTTAGGAATTGGGCATCCCATTTAGCTGGTAGAAGCTGGTCCCTAGGGGTTGACTTTTACACATTTCTTGGTGATATAAACGGTTTCTAGCACGTACTCCTATCAACATGAATCAGGCTGCTTTGTCACCCTTGCCCCACCATGATGGACAGAGAAACCTTCTGAAGGTATCTCTGTCTGGTGGCACTGCTGGAGACTAACATAACCCTGCGGGCATCTCAGCTTCAGCTGTAGTGGTCAATAACCCAGTCAGACTCTCCTCGTGTGATCAGGAAGGGAGGAAATCCAATCATCCACTATTGTCTTCACTTTGTGAATGCAAAGTTGATACTTAGAAAGGGTGAAGGATGTCCTTGAAGCTTGCTGAATAGGATGGATTAGAACAAAGTTTGGAGCTGAGACAGAAGGAAGGACCATCCAGAGACTGCCCCACCTGGGAATCCATACCATAATCAGCCACCAAACGCACACTATTGCATATGATAGAGCTGTCTCTTGTGAGGCTGTGCCAGTAGCTGGCAAATACAGAAGTGGATGCTCACAGTCATCTATTGGATGGAACACAGGGCCCCCAATGGAGGAGCTAGAGAAAGTACCCAAGGAGCTGAAGGGGTCTGTAACCCTATAGGTGGAGCAACAGTATGAACTAACCAGTACCCCCCAGAGCTCATGTCTCTAGCTGCATATGTAGCAGAAGATGGCCTAGTCAGCCATCATTGGGAGGAGAGGCCCTTGGTCTTGCAAAGATTATATGTTCCAGTACAGGGGAATGCCAGGGCCAAGAAGTGGGAGTGGGTGAGTTGGGGAGCAGGGTGGGGGGAGGGTATAGGGGGATATTGGTATAGCATTTGAAATGTAAATGAAGAAAATATCTAATAAAAAAAAATGTTTTAAAGAAAAAAGGACTATGGTTAAACTCTGGGCCTAAAGGCAAACACCCCCAACCTCTACACGGTGCTATTGAGACCACCATGGCTCTTCCTAAAAAAACTGATACAAACTGTACCTGTCAGAATCCAAGAGGGTTTCTTGATCTATCAATCTACCATGACCCCCGTTACCTCTCTCAATATCTCTAACTCAATTTACTAATTGCATCAAATATTACACTGGCTCAGTATTACACTAATTAGAACCATTTTGTTTACTAGATGATGGCAGGGTTGAATGAGATTTTCTTTCCCTGTGGCCCATTATTAAAATAATTACTCCCCAGGGGACGATGTGGAAAACAGGACCCAGCTGAAGGACGGCATGTGTGGATACCTGTGGCCTTTATCAAGGAGGATGGCCTTGCCCCAATTCCTCCATCCAGCAGAGCCTTTACCTGCTGTAGTTCACACATGAATGGCAGCAATTTGCATGCAAATAGAAGCCTACATGCTTTCTTGGAGCTAAGAGCCTTATTTCAACATTTCACAGTGGAATTAGTCACTGGACAGGATGCCACAGCTTTGTGGATCTGCCAGCTAAAACCCTTCTAAATATCAAACTCTGTGTTTCACAGCGAGCTTGTTTATTGAACCAGTTTATGGAAGCTCCAAAGACTCCTGCGCTGAAACCCTGCCAGCTCCGAGTTCCGATTTTGACATTGATGTTGTCAGTTGAGATTAAGCCTGGGCCTTAATGAATGCTGGCAGACTGCTTCTGAGGTATGATCACTGTGTTCCGTGGCTAAGTAGCAAAGCTCTGGACAGGAGTGAGGCAGAGGTCTGAGGAGTGACTGGCAGCAGCTGCCTCTTTATTGTTCTAGCTCTCCTCTCTCAGCCCCTATTTGCTAAGAACGCCTCCACTGGTCTTCATGGGCCTCCATAACCTAAGCCCCCATTATCTTTTGTTGGTCTTATCCGCTCCAGCAATCCCCAAGAGTCCTTCTGTTTGTCCTTCCATGTGAGGCAGCACAGCGCATCCTTGCTGTGGGCATACTGTCTCCACTGCCAGGAATGGTCACCTTCACTCATTTTGAAGGACAAATTTGTGCTCATCTTCAAAACCTGCTCAGGCTCTTCTGACAGATCCTAACCTCTTGTTCCAAATATGGATAGCTTCTCCATCTCTAAGACCTGATCTATTAATACATTCTTTACTGCTGATGAATGTAAAAACAAGACACCAGCACACAAGAGCCTTAGCTACGGATCTCAGCACAACGTTTGGCGTATTATGGTTGTTCCATCCTTATCTGTTGAAGTGAATGAAGTTCATACTAGCACGCACATAGTACTGGAGGCAGCTTAAAAAGGAAAACAAATCAAACAATTATGCTGATAATTCAGGAATCAGTACCAAATGCTGCATACTGTTCACTTATTTGGGGGAATTAAATAAACAAAAGAAAAGACGCCATTATGAGGGATATTTTTTAAATTCTTGCACTGGGCATGTAAGTACACACCTGCAAGGGGAATATGAATGCAAAGCCAGCCTGAGTTACATATGGAGACTCCAAGAAACAGAAAAAAAAAAAAAAAAAGGAAGAAAGGAATCAAGAAGAGGGGAGTGGGGGAGAGAGGGAGGGAGAAAGAAAAAAGGAAAATGAGAAAGAAAGGAAGAAGGAAGGAAACAGGAGGGAGGGAGAGAGGGAGGGAGGGAGGGAGGGAAGGAGGTAAAGGAGATTCCTTTATCATCTTCACTAGAAAACAGCTTTCAGTATTATGTGCCAGGCTTAGGATATAGCCCTGTTGTTAGAGAACTTGCCTAACATGTACAAAGCCGTGGACTCAATCCCCTGTACTGTATAAACCTGGCACAGTAGCACAGGCCTGCAATCATAGCACTTAGGAGACATAGGCAAGAGGATTAGGAATTCAAGGGCATCCTTAGAAACATAGTAAGCTGAAGACCAAGATTAGGCTACATGGGATCATGTCTCAAAGAAAAGGAACGAAAGAAGAGAGGAAGAAAGGGAAGGAGGGAAGGAGGGAGGAAGGAAGGGAGGAAGAGAGGAAAGGAGGGAGGGGGAGGGAGGGAGGGAAGGAGGGAGGGAGGGAAGGAGGGAGGGAGGTCCACATTATGGCTCAATGCATATCTGCATGCCTTCTTATATCTACAGATAAATATGTGAATATTCCTATGTAATTCACAAATAAAGCCTTGTCAGGGTCCTTTATATTTTGAAAGAAATCTACTTTTTGATTGTAGGAATGAGTTGTCCTTCGCATCTGAAGATGACACAATGGAGAACTAAGTGTCCCTCCTGATGAAGCGCGGAGCATGACAGCAAGGCTTGCTGAAATCCATTTAGCACAATCAGTCAGTCTATTATCTCCCTATTATGGAAGTGGAGAAATGAGATATTTAATCAGGACATATTTTAGAAAGTTGTAACATATTTGTGTATTTCCCTAAGGCCTATAATGAAGAGCTCTTAATATTTCATTTTCATTATTACCAGAAGAGAAGAGTTACAATAAAAACTCTCCTTGTGGTCTGAGTCTCTGAACAAAGGAGAATTGCATTTCTGAGTCATTTCAGCAATGACCCCCGCAGTCAAATAGGCAAAGAACTAACTCCTTGAGGTCACAGCTTGGCGTCCACTTCTGAGTCCGCTTCTGCTCTCTGCCTTTGCCAACAGTCTCTGCTCCCTGGATGGCAGGACATCCTATGTTTAGAACTTCTCTCTCATGGTTGGAAGCTTGTAAAAAAAGCAATTATTCTGATACCCTGAATAAAGCAGACACCTTCCGCCAGACATAAAAGTCCTCAGAGGCAGGCCAAGGGACACATGCCCTCTGCCATGTGGAACTCTGAGGGGTCAGATATCACCAATAAGTCACTGAAGGACATTCGTGAGAAAACAAAGGAAGAATTTAATTGAACCATGTTTAAGATCTCTCTGTATGTATATGTGTGTGCATACATGCTTTCATATGGTTGTGTGCATATGTGCATGCAGTATGTGTGTAGGTCAGGTCTTCCTCAGTAACTCTCTATTTGGTTTTTTGAGACAGGTTTTCTTACTACATTTATCATTTCATCTAGGCTGGCTACCCAAACACTAAGCTCCAGGGAGGTATGGCTCTATCTCTGACCCACAGCCAGTCCTAGGGTTACAGGCAGGTACCCAACTTTCCCCATGGATGCTGGAGATCCAAGCTAAGGTCCCCATGCTTTTGCTACAAATGTTCTACCAACTGAACCATTTCTCCAGCTCTGAGATTTTTTTTTAATGCTATAATTTTTTTTTAAATTAGTGCCAAACAATATTATCTACTGGCACAAAATCTGGATCTTTGAGCCAGAGACTAGGATCAAACACCAAAATTCTGGCTTTGGTTCTATTACTTCATTTAGATCACAAATCCTAGTGTGTGTGTGTGTGTGTGTGTGTGTGTGTGTGTGTGTGTGTGTGTGTGTTTTGAGAAGCTGGGCATATTTAGACATAGATCATAGCTAAATGCATTCTGTTCCTTAAATAGATCATGATGACCTAGCTTAGCTAAGACTTGTGAATGAGAATGGAATGCATAAGCAAGTGGTTGCTCTCTAGACAAAGACACAGATCTGGCCCTTTCCAGGAGCCGTCATATTCCAGGTCTAAAACTAATGATGCCAAAAAGAAAAGAATAAAGGGAGGAGGGGGAAGGAACAAGAAGGAGGAGGAAGAGAAGATAACAATGAAGGAGAAAGAGGAGGAGAAGCTTAAGATGAAGCAGAAGAGGAAGAAGGAGAAGGAGGAGGAGAAGTGGAAGTTTAGGTAAAGTGTAGGAGATTAGACAAGGTTTCTCTGTGTAGCCCTGGCTGTCCTGGAATTCACTCTGTAAACCAGGCTGGCCCCAAACTCATGAGATCTTCCTGCCTTTTCCTCCCAATTGCTGGGATTAATGGCATGCACCACTACTGCCCGGTTTCTGTTTCTTCCCCTCATGGACTGAAACCTCAGATTTGCAATCAGTTTGTTGGACAACATAAGTCAGCAGAAAGGAAAACAGAACAGGCCCGCTCTAAGGGTATCACATGAATAGTCCCTAACAAGCAATGGTTTAAAATTCTCAGCACCTGAAAATAATAGTCACTGACTGTGCAGGATTTACTACATATCATTTATCATCTTTTCCCTGTTAAATTAAAGACTGTTCTAGTGAAAAAGACCACTACCTTAGTCACCAGTGAGTTCTCACTGGCTACCTAAGTCTGGCTTGGCATGTAGAGAGTTCTTCACACACCTAATGGGCACGTGAATGGCAGTGGATGTAGCAGGATATTTGATGATCAGCGTCCACTGCCGCACATCAGAAAAAGCTCTGGCTCTCTGCAGATTCCAGGTGATGAAATGCGCGGGTTGGTTCACGGAGTTTTTGGTTCCCGCCCAGATGGGTGAGCCTGCTGAGTGGTTTCCGGCACAGACTGTACCTCAAACTGATCCTCCTCCCAATCACAGGCTTAATCACCTCTGTGGGCTTCTTCCCTGCTTCTTGTGGGAGTGAAAAGTTTCTGCTACTGAAAGAGCCACTGACTGTGATCCCAGCTTCTCGGTCCGTGCAGCCTCCTGCCATTGTCGATTCTCCCCAGCTCTAACAAGTGGCTTCTGCCGGATCACAAAGCATTCTAGGTTCACGTGTGCCTTTATTCCTGTGTGGAGTGGAACAGAGCAAAGAGTTCCTCCCTGCCCACATTGTGCTGACACTGAAAGAGACACAGTCATGAGGCAGGAATGGAGAGACGGCTTTGAATCAGAACAAATGCACCGAGCTCCAGCCTACTTCATTTAATTAACAATCAATTGGCTGTAGTCACCAGGACTAACTCTCTCTCTCTCTCTCTCTCTCTCTCTCTCTCTCTCTCTCTCTCTCTCTCTCTCTCCCTGCCTCCCTCT
>NC_034609.1:20151368-20156483 GCF_900095145.1 Mus pahari | reverse complement strand
AAGAAAAGAAGGAAGGAAGGAAGGAAGCAAGGAAGGAAGGAAGGAAGGAAGGAAGGAAGGAAGGAAGGAAGGAAGGAAGGAAGGAAGGAGAGAGGGGGGAAAAGGAGAGAGAGATAGAACACTTGGGGTGCCCCTTTTTGCACATCACCCCCTTAGGAGGAACCCAGAGAAAGTGAGAGTGATACAAAGGGTAGGGGTGTGCTACCAATCACCGACTAGAGCAATTAAGTCACACATGCCTGGGATACAGTGGAGACGCTCTCTTTGTTTTTCCTGAGGGAGTCACACTAAAGCAGAGTTGGGCTAACTGCACAGAAAAAAAGAAAAGTTGTCCCTGAATTGACCGCGCCTGCAGAGGGGATTACAATTAGAGTGTGGACGTCGGACTGTAGCTTGGCTGTAGAGAGGGGATTACAATTAGAGTGTGGACATCGGACTGTAGCTTGGCTGTAGAGATACAGGAAGCTACCGATCATCTGTTCAGACTCAAAAATCTATCTTCTTGCCTCTCCCATCAATGGCAAAGGCATTAGATGGAGAAAAATGTTTTGCTGCATCTTCAGAGCAGAAGGTTGTCATGGAATTTTATAATTTCCTATTTAAATGTTTTAATATACTTTAAATTGAACCCAGACGCTCTCTAGAAAAGCAGCCATTGCTCTTAACCACTGAGCCATCTCTCCAGCTTCCAGGACCTTGTTCTTAATCAGTTTTTTTTGCTTGTTTTTGTTTGTTTTTTTAAGTATTTCCTTTGTTTTTAAAATGTTTTAATTGAAATAGAATTATATCATTTCCCCTCCCTTTCCTGCCTCCAGCACTTCCAAAAAATGCCCTCACTCCCTATCCCTCACTCTCAAGGTCATAGCCTCTTTTCGGTGGTAGGGTATATCATTTCAGAGCTGACCACACTGCTTTGGACCACACAGCCCCTCTAAGGAGGTTCATCCTGGGGAGAGGCAAATTCTCCCTTTCCCAACAGTCAGTGAAGCTCTTTGTTCACGAGTGAGAACCTGCAAAAAAAAAAAAAAATTTCCATCTGCATTAACATGTCCACTGATATTGTCTTGTTTCAGTCTGCTTTCTGCATCCATTTCTAGGAGACACGGCTTGACACCAAACTTCTGTGCTCTGGCTCTTACAGTCTTCCGGCCTCCCTTTCCTTGATGCTCTCTGAGTCAGGATACAGGAGCTGTGATGATGCAGCCATCAGTCCCGGGCTCTCCACATTCCGTCCTTCTGTCTCTGAGTTGCGACCAGTTGTGTTTTCTGTGGTGATCTCCATTTGCTTTAAGACAAGGCTTCTTTGATGAGGGGTGGTAGCTGCACTTACCTGTGGGGATAAGGATAAGGTCTGGAATGGAGTAAGGAACTGTGCTGGTCTAGCAAAGTGTCGGCAGTAGATTCTTTTCTAAGGTCCATGACTTCACGATCCCCAGAAAGTTGGCTAGGTTTCTAGTACTAAGTATGAGTTCCCTCATGTTGAGTGGCCCTAAGTCTTATATGACAGTCACTGGTTATCATCTTAACATGTGTGTGCCACCTCTTGTGTCTTTCAGGCTATCTTGCCCAGCTGTGATTCATAGATGGCACATCTAGATAGGATTATTGATTGCTTCCTTCCTTTTCTTCCTTCCTTTAGCAGTTTGCATAGTGTTTTCTGGAACCACAAAAGTGAGACCCCCAGGAAAGAAGCTCTCATGTTAGCTCTAACTCAAATGATCTCAGTCCTGTGTGTCCTGTGTGTGTGGTGTCTTCAGCAACAGGGGCTTACTTTCCACTTCAATAATCGTCTCTATTATCTGGAAGTCTCCTAGATGTCCCTGGCCAACCATACAAAGGGTTTCTTGTGCCTGGTGCTGGGGGTTTCATTAGTCTATGGGTTTTATCACCGAATTTTAGCGTGAGCATTTTGCTGCTCTATTTGATTTCCTTTTTTTTACTTGCTCTTTCCCAATGCCTTGTCATCTAAGGGTTCCTTCACTGTATATTATTCTATCCAAGCTCCTTCTCTTTGTGAGGGGTACTTAAGAAAACAATGATTTCTCTCATCTCGTGGCACCAAGTGGATGCTCCAATAACAGCAGTCATATATACCGTTAGCCTTATCAGTGTTGTCATCAGTGCCAGTCACCGTAGAATTAAAGCTTGTCAGACCCAGCAGCACTTGGGAGGCTGGAGCAGACGGATTGCAGGTTTGTGGCAAGCCTGGGCTGCACATTGATAATCTATCTTTTTAAAACATGTGCTGAGATGGATGGATCTAGAGGGTATCATCCTGAGTGAGGTAATCCAATCACAAAAGAACTCACATAATATGCACTCACTGATAAGTGGATATTAGCCCAGAAACCTAGAATACTCAAGATACAATTTGTAAAACACATGAAACTCAATTGGGAACAAAACTCCCATGGAAGGGGTTATAGAGACAAAGTTTGGAGCTGAGACGAAAGGATGGACCATCCAAAAACTGCCCCACCCAAGGGTCCATCCCATAATCAGCCAACAAACACAGACACTATTGCATATGCCAGCAAGATTTTGCTGAAAGGACCCTGATATAGCTGTCTCTTGTGAGGCTATGGCAGTGCCTGGCAAACACAGAAGTGGATGCTCACAGTCAGCTATCGGATGGAACAAAGGGCCCCCAATAGAGGAGCTAGAGAAAGTACCCAAGGAGCTGAAGAGGGCTGCAACCCTATAGGTGAAACAACAATATGAACTAACCAGCACCCCCAGAGCTCGTGTCTCTAGCTGCATATGTAGCAGAAGATGGTCTAGTTAGCCATCATTGGGAAGAGAGGCCCCTTGGTCTTGCAAACTTTATATGCCCCAGTACAGGGGAACACCAGGGCCAAGAAGTGGGAATGGATGGGTAGGAGAGCGGAGGGAAGGGGGAGGGTATAGGGGACTTTGGGGATAGAATTTGAAATATAAATGAAGTAAATACCTAATAAAAATTTTTAAAAAAACAAACAACATGTGCTGAGGCTATAGCTCAGTGGTAAAGCACTTGCCTACACTCTGCAGGGCCCTGTGTTTGACTTCCAGCACCCCCCCCCCAAAAAAAGGCAGTTGTGGTAATAGCTATATATTGATGAGCATCTGTAATATGTTGTGTTCTCTAGCAAATACTTTGCGAGTATCACTGCGGTCATTATTACAGCAAAACATGGGTGTTTCCATTTGCAAATTAAGGGTAAAGAAAACTGTGAAACAGGAACCAATGCATGAACTGGATGGTGTGGCTCACTAGAAGAGCATATGCTTAGCGTGTACCAGGCTTTGGGTTCCAGACCCAGGATGGAAGGAGCGGTGGTTTCGCCAATAAATGCAGCTAGGAAGTGTCTCTCACAATGTATCCACCCCCACTCATAAAAAACGTGCTGCTTGCTCTCCATTCTCCAGCCTTTGTACCTGCCCTTTGTTCCTGAGGCTTTCTCCCAGGGAACTGTTCTCAGGAGATTATCTCTACCACCATAAGTGACTGGCTCTCACCAGGTTACACAGGCTACCTCCTCAGAGCTGGTTGTCCAAAGAGACCCTTCTCATATCCCTTCCTCTGTCATGTATCAAGAGCAACAGTAGATCGCCACCATCATCTCCCGCTGTTCTGTTTCTCTCTAGGACTGTGTCCTTAGCTTCTAGTGCAGCTTTAGTCATCTGCTGCATATTGCTGAAAGAGAGGTGACTACAACTGCCACAGAAGTGAGTGTCAGGGTGTTTGGAATAAGTCTTCTAAAGGGTTTCTTGGCTATGACTATCTCAGATGTTATTTGCTCAATTCCCGGGAAGAATAGGAAGAAAATAATAGAAATTTTTGAAGTGGGTCAGTTAAAGAGAAAAGTATATGTGAACAATCTGACAGAATATAACACTCTGTCCTATGCTTTGCCCTATGCCTGAAAGCCAGCTCATCAGACATCCCCGATATCCTAGAGAAATGAGAAATACAAACAAAACTTACCCGTCCAACTCAGGTATGCATTAGCCAGTGACTGAGAGCCTGGCTCATCAGAAGTTTTCACTATCCTAGAGATCAGAAATATGGGTTCTCAACTTTGTAAGTGAAAAACATCAGATTGCTTTAATGTCACATAAAGAAAACACAACATTGCACAAATTATTTAACACCTCTGTTTCCACATCTACAAAGTAGAAACAGTACTGAAATCTAGCTCAGGGGTGCTGTGAGAAATAAATTTCTGGATGTTTATGAAGCATTTAAAACAGGTCATTAATACAATGTATATACATAGACTTTTAAATACATGTTATCTAACTAAATAAATGAAATCTCGTGTTGAATACCTAATTGAATATTGACTACATAATTGAATAACAATAAAAATATTTTAAAACACTATGAAAACCAAACAAAACACATCCGTGGGCTATCCGTGTCCTTGTGTTATCAATATTGAGACATTTACTTATTTTTTAGTTGCATCTTTCATCTTGAGCCACCCCTAAGTATATTTCTAGACCACTTTTCCTTTATGGTTTCAAAAATGGCCAAACCCATGACACTAAACCTGCTTTATAATCTGCCTTTTCTCTCATCTCATGGAGACCTAGCTAGAAAACTCACAAAACAGCAAACCTTTCTTTGAGAAGGTCCTGCTTCCTAGACTCAGAGAGGTGGAGTCTCTACTTTTCTTCCTCTCTTCCTGCACTGTTTGCAGATGGCACTTTGCCACCTCTCCTCTAGTGAGCTCCCTTACTGACAGTCAGCGCCGCAGTGAGGACACGGATGGGACACAGTTGAGAGCGGGGATTAAAAATAACCACTGTTAATTTACATTGGACAGGAAAGGGAGGAGGAAGGCAGGGCAGGTAGTGTTGTGTTTTAGAGAGAGAGAAAGGAAGAGAAAGAGAGAGGGAGAGAGAGGGAGGGCAGAGGGAAAACCAAGATACATTTTGGTAGTACAGTATGGTGAGGTGGGAGGGATGCCTCAGTAGGCACATGCTGAGGCATACCTTCCCCGTGAGGTACCAGCCATGCAACGACTATAGTATAGAATAGAGTTTATTTCATGGATAGGGTTATTGAGAAGGGGGGAGAGAGAGAGAGAGAGAGAGAGAGAGAGAGAGAGAGAGAGAGAGAGAGAGAGA
>NC_034609.1:20148207-20151328 GCF_900095145.1 Mus pahari | reverse complement strand
GGAGGAGGAGGAGGAGGAGAGGAGGAGGAAGAGGAGGAGGAGGAGGAAAAGACAAGAAGAGGAAAGGCCAGCCAGGAACATGTGGAAAGAGTTGGGAAGGGGGAAGGGGAAAGAGGATAAAAAGGGTCAGGGAGAGAAGACAGAGAGAATAAGAGAGTGAGGAGGGGGCAAACAGCCCCTTTCATAGTAAGCCAGGCCTACCAGACTGTTGCCAGGTAACTGTGTGGCAGAGCCTATAAGGAATGCTAACATTCCTCCAATTTAGAAAGGAAAAACTAGAAAGAGGTAATTGGAAAGCAAGAATAGGGTCGTTGTGATCTTGGAAGAATACACTATAATCTAGATGTCATAAATTAAAATGGCAGAGGTTGGTCAATCCATTACCTAGACAGTTTCCCAGGTCCCTGTGGTCTCCATCGCAATTTGGGCAGTCAGTCTAGCCATAAGGCTCAGAAGACTTTTTCCTGTGGAGTAGGAACATGGGAGAAATGACTCACTTGTCGTAGGCAATATGAGACATTTAACTCTCTGGGTATCCTCTGTTTGTCCAGAGTGTAGGCCAATCCCTGGCAGCAGGGAAGGCAATGTAGCAGTGTTTCTCAGTGGATCTCATAGCACAGCCTAGGCAGTCTTGTCGCTGTGCCCAGATCATCTTGGAGACCTGGGGGATGTGGGTCACTGTTGGGCTTTGAGAGTCTCTGTCATAATGCTTAAAACATTTATCATTGCATTTAGCATATTTCCGACAAAATTGAGAGCCAGTATCTTTTACGTATATCTGAGTTAGACAAGTTTATATATATATATATATATATATATATATATATATATATATATATATATATATATATAGCAAAACAGGTAAGGCACATTTTATTTATTTGCATGAGTGAATGAAAGGTAAAGAAGGGGGTATTTTGAAGGAGTTGGGAGTGTGGCAGAATTGCTTTCATCTCCCATAATGTTGTCAAAACACCCATGATGATGCAAATGCCTGTCACACAAACCCAAAGGAAGCTTATTTACATATTTGAGATGCACAGGGTTGTAAGTGATGGTTTAATTGGGAAAATCTGCCTAGTCATGTGAACAAGCAGACCTAAAAACAGACATACATAACATAGTGCTGAAAGGAAAATAAACTTCAGATGATTTCTCTTCCACTGCCTCAACACAGCCCCGCTCCCTCCTCCTGCCTCCCTCTATACTGTTCTCATTTCCATCAGGGGGAAAAAAAGCACCTCTGTTCAGCATTTCCCAGGTCTCCTTAACCTCTCTGACTCCCTCACTTGAGGCCAGTGGAAGACAAAGCACTCTCTCAATGACTGAAGACAAGCTCCAAGCGGCACCCAATCACCAGACTGACCCTGGGGCTCGGAGGGTCTTCCCAGAAGCAAACAAAGCAAAGGCTGACTGGCTAAGATATGTAGAACATTTAACTTAGTAACTAGAGAATGAAAAGCATTCAGAAGACAGGCTTTCTTATCTGTGCCTCAGTAGGGAACTGGCATGTATTAGGAAAAAGAGATTATTAAGTCTCTAATAAGAACTTTTAACTGGGAAGAATTAGACCACGTGGCAATGACAACTGGCTCTGAGTTGGTCACGTTTCTTTACATTTTTATTCAGATGTTTCAAATACCATGCAATGAATAATAAAAAAATCATTCTTGAATCACTATCATCTTAAATACATATTATTTTCTATTCTTATACTCACCCATCCTACCCAACTGTCAATCTAGTAACAGTTATGTGTTAATGAGTTTTTAAAGCTACGGTTTTAACCAGGCATGGCAGCCCGTACCTGAGGTCAAGGCAGAGCAGACAGATTGCTTGAACTCAAAAGTTTGATATTCATTTGGACTGGGACATGTAGCAAACAATACATGTCTAAAGAAAATCAAAGCTAAAGTTCTAGATCACCTCTGTAGTTCTTTTAAACCTCTCCAGAAATTGATATCCTGACAATTTTTAATAATTTTATTTAATTCCTTGAGAATTCCATACAATGTATTTTTAAGAAAAAGAGGAAAGCTGGATATCGGTTGATGTAGCTGTCATCTCCCAAAACAGACAAAAATGCATATCAAAACACAAAAGGGACTATGGGGCATCAGCTGTTTTATCATCTTTACTGTTCTAAGAAACCCTTTTTGGTTGTCAATATCAAACTGTGGTGAACACTACCACCCACCTAACTTCACTGGGGTAGTGGACAGCTCTGTGGAGCGCGCGCGCACATGCGCGCGCGCGTGTGTGTGTGTGTGTGTGTGTGTGTGTGTGTGTGTGTGTGTGTGTGGACTCTGGTCTCAAAAGGTGCAGAACACCACAACCACACAAGCACATAACACAGAAATGAGGCAGCTTCAAAGCCTCAAGATAGTCGCCATCCTTGTCAGGACAAAAGTCTATGTCCTGTATACCCAGGGGACATGCCTTTTCCTGCCATACAGTCTGGTAAACCACCGTGGCCAGCAACTTGATGGGAAGAAAGGTTATTTTATTTTATAGCTAATAGACCATTGTGAAGGGAAGTCAGGGTAGAAATCAAGGCAAGGACCTTCAGGCAGGAATTGAAACAGATGCCATAGAGAAACCCTGAGTACTGGTTCCGTCTCCATGGCCTTCTTATACCACCCAGGGACACCTGCTGCCCAGTGGTGACACTCGCACAGTGGGCCGGATGCTATCATAACAATCATTAATCAAAAAATGCTTCCACAGACTTACCTACAAGCCAGTCTTCTTAATTGTGTTTCCCTCTTACCAGATGAACTGAGTTTGTATCAAGTTGACAAAATAACTAAGTAAATAAAGGAATAAACCTAACCAGCACATATGCTAAGCTTAAACCCAAAGCCTTTCACATCTTCGTCTAGTGACCTATCAATAGGATACATCTCCAGCACAGTAAGACAATTCTAAGCAGTAAGTAACTCCGAAATAGCTGTGCTCTCTAGCGCGCTCTCTCTCTCTCTCTCTCTCTCTCTCTCTCTCTCTCTCTCTCTCTCTCTCCCCATAGGCAGTCACTCCATCCCTCCCTCTACTTATTCTCACACTTACATTTTCTATAGTCACCTCCAAAATAAACCTGCTATGTCTTAGTTTAGTCTGCTAT
>NC_034609.1:20136245-20147918 GCF_900095145.1 Mus pahari | reverse complement strand
CCTGCTTCCCCCCACCCCCTGCTTCCCCCCACCCCCAGGTATGTACTCCAGGACAGAAAACGGAAGAGAGTTCTTGTTCCTTCCTCCTTCTATAAGAGTATGAATTTTATGAACCACAGTTTCATGGTCTAATCTAACTTTAGTTGCCTCACAAATGTTCCACCTCTAAATAACATCACATTAGAGATTAGAGTTTAGGGTTTCACCCTAATTCAGTCCATAGCACCCAAACTCAAGTCTTTGACCTCAGGGTCAAGTTTAAGTAGTAGAGAATATGTGTTGTTTGTATGTGGTCTAAGACTCATAATTATAAATGCCTAGGCTAAGAGTCTAGGCTAAAGTTGCTCCTGGTAAAGTCACTAGCAACAAGTGAGAGATGCCTAGGTTTAAGATGCTGAAACCTAGAAGCCAAGTTAAACTGGCCATGGATACCATACCATATAAAACAAAACTGCAATGATGATCCTTGATGCTTGGATAAACTGTTAGTACACAAAACTATGGCAGACCCTGAGACAAGGTCAGTAAATACTCCCACCTGCCCACCTGCACACCTGCCCATCTACACACCTGCCCATCTGCACACCTGCCTATCTGCACACCTGCCCACCTGCCCACCTGCCCGTCTGCCCATCTGCACACCTGCACACCTGCCCACCTGTCTACCTGCATACCTTCGTACCTGCACACCTTCCCACCTATCCACCTGCACACCTGCCCACCTGCCCATCTGCCCACCTGCCCATCTGCCCACCTGCATGCCTGCCCACCTGAACACCTGCCCATCTGGACGCCTGCACACCTGCCCATCTGCCCACCTGCACACCTGCCCATCTGCACACCTGCCCATCTGCACACCTGCCCATCTGTACACCTGCCCACCTGCACACCTGCACACCTGCCTACCTACACACCTGCACACCTGCACATCTGCCCACCTGCACACCTGTACACCTGCACACCTGCCCATCTGCCCACCTGCACACTTGCACACCTGCCCATCTGCCCACCTGCACACCTGCCCATCTGCACACCTGCCCATCTGCACACCTGCACACCTGCCCATCTGTACACCTGCCCACCTGCACACCTGCCCATCTGCACACCTGCCCATCTGTACACCTGCCCACCTGCACACCTGCCCATCTGCACACCTGCCTACCTACACACCTGCACATCTGCCCACCTGCACACCTGTACACCTGCACACCTGCACACCTGCCCATCTGCCCACCTGCACACTTGCACACCTGCCCATCTGCCCATCTGCCCACCTGACCACCTGTACACTTGCAGACCTGCCCATCTGCCCACCTGCACACCTGCCCATCTGCACACCTGCCTACCTACCCACCTGCACACCTGCCCATCTGCCCACCTGCACACCTGCCCACTGCACACCTGCCCATCTGCACACCTGCCTATCTGCACATCTGCACACCTGCCCACCTGCCTACCTGTACACCTGCACACCTGCACACCTGCCTACCTACATACCTGCCCACCTGCACATCTACACACCTGCCCATCTACACACCTGCCTATCTGCACATCTGCACACCTGCACATCTGCCTACCTGCACACCTGCCCACCTGTACACCTGCACACCTGCCCATCTGCCCACCTGCACACCTTCCCACCTGCCCATCTGCACACCTGCACACCTGTACACTTGCACACCTGCCCATCTGCCCACCGGCATACATGCACACCTGCACACCTGCCCACCTTCCCACCTGCATACCTGCCCACCTGCACACCTGCCCATCTGCATACCTGCACACCTGCCCACCTGCATACCTTCCCACCTGCACACCTTCCCACCTGCCCATCTGCACACCTGCCCATCTGCCCACCTGAACACCTGCCCACCTGCACACTTGCACACCTGCCCATCTGCCCACCTGCCCATCTGCACACCTGCACACCTTCCCACCTGCATACCTTCCCACCTGCACACCTGCACACCTTCCCACCTGCATACCTGCCCACCTGAACACCTGCCCATCTGCACACCTGCCTACCTGCACACCTGCACACCTGCCCACCTGTAAAACTAACCTGCAAACTCTTGGCTTTGAAGGCCCAGGTCTCTAGAAACATGAAGGACTCAATTCATCCATCAGGAACTGCCTCCTTTCAGCCTGAGGTTTTTTGGGGTTGTTTGTTTTTTTGACAGCCTGAGTTCTACCAAGGACATGTGATGTATGTGTCTGCTGCAAAGTTGTAGCACACAAGAAAAACCTTCACAAAGTTAGTCTATCTTAGGACAACTCCAGATATCTTGTTTCTGGGACAAGGACATTCATTGTCTTCTGCTTTCATTAATGTCTCCATACAGTATACATGGCACTAGGCAACTCGACTCCACTGGTTAAAGGCCTTCTCAGCTTGAAACTGTTTTCCATAGAATAATATAATAAGTGTGAGTCCCACATTTATTGCTAAATATATGACCTTGTTCAGTCAAAACTCAGAATCTGCTTCTGTAAAATGCCAATAACATAAAACGTACATCGTAGGCCATTGTAAAAACTACAACCAAAAAAAAAAAAAAAATCCCTGAAGTGTGTTTAGTACAGTCCCTGGACGAAATGCACTTCTACATGTTAAATGTTATTGAAATCACATCCAATTATAGCAACTGAACAATGCAAAAACACAAAGAGTTGAACTTAGAACTTAAAGACGCTTTAGGAGAAATATAAGGGGCTTTTTGTTTTTATTCTAATCATTTCATTCTTGAGTGATTTAATATTCATTAAATTTCCCTTATAACATGATAAATGTTTATTTAAAAAACAAAAATCATGAAGATATCTATTTATAAAATCATAACCTAAAGAGGGAAATATCTATGAATATATGGATATAGTCATGCACCACATTTATTGAATCCTGGCTTTGTATGAGATGTGCAAAGGGTTACAGTGTTGAGCAAGACTTGGTCTCCTGTGAGAGCAACAGCAAGCTAAAGACCCAGTAAGAGCCCTGAAAGAACAAAGGTACTATGTCCATGGTAATAAGAGAAGTCCTTACAAGGAATAGCCAGCTCCACTCAGAGGAGTTGGAGTGTGATAGATGAAGCTTCGCAATTATAACTGTCGACCTGGAAAGTGAAGAAGGAAGAGTAGTTAGCAACTTAACCCATGGGGAAAGGGAATCTGGAACACAGCATATATACCAGGGAATCATGGGAGAACATGGCATCTTCTAGGAATGCCAAGTTAGACTGCGATGAAACCAAAACAGTGGAGAATGGAATGAGGAGAAATTGAACAAAACAACTCTCGCACATGATAGTTTGTAGTTGTTTTTAAATGACCATCATGGAGTTATCATCAAATCTATGGAATATTGATATCGCATATGGTGAAAAATATGTGTCCACCTTTATATGTGTAAAACTAAAGCCAGAAGTTGAGAGTCCCAACTCCAGATGTGGTGCTCTGCTCTCCAGAACAGTGGCTTGTGGGCTTATGCATCTTCTGGGAAATCATTAGGAATAGACCTTGCAGGGCTTCACACCGTCACTTCTGGTCAGAAGCTCTAAAGACATGGGGTAGAAATGTGTGTCTAGATGCTCTGCAGCTGGCCCTGAGTCACACTGGAGTGTGCCATTCGGGACTGTACTGGAAAGGAGAAGAACTGTATGGGAAAGGAAAACTAAGGAGCGTTTCTCTGGCATAACAGTTTGAAAGTTTACTAGGAACTTAATCATTTATCTTGAAGTACTCTGAAAATCTTACAAAGATGTTTAGTTAGTTTGCCAGGCGATTCGGTGGGCAGACTTTAGAAAGCGCACAGGCAAGAGTGGTCAGAAAACACATTTTTCTCCAATCCATTTAAGTGCTAGCTACGTGGAAATCCAAGAAGAGAAAGTTTCTAGTGCTCCTTCTAAAGCTGACTGACTTAAAATAATTAAGTAAACTCAAGTCTTTTCTTGTACTTCTCTTTCCCCTGAGATGTGTTCTCATTGGATAGCTCAGATTGGCCTTGAAGTTGTGATTCTCCTGCCTCAGCCTTCCAAATCCTAGAATTACATGGATCACAACCAGCCAAGTAAATTCATTTTTACCATTACAGCATATTAGAAGAGTTCAAGCAGAAGTTTATTAACCTGTTTTTACTACCACTCACTTCTGTGTTCTCTTCAATTATTATGTGCCATACATTTAATAAAATATTGGTAAGGGGCTGATTGTTGTAATGCATACTTATAATCTCAGTGAACAGGAGCCTGAAGCAGAAGGGTCATGAATTCAAGGACAGCCTGGGCTACACAGTAAATTTCTATCACTACCCTCTGCAGTATATCGTAAGACCCTATCCCAAAAATGCCAAAAGTGACAACTGAATAGATAACCTAATTAATGAAAAGAATATATAAATATTTGAGTATACATAAAAAATGCATAAAATATATTTTTAAAATTGAGCAGACTTCATATGACTGAATATATAACACTTGAAAAAGTGCAGTCTGAACACTGTGGTTTATCACATCGATTTTTCTGAAATTAGAATCATTCTGCATCCAATCAACCTGCCCTCTGTATTGCTGACATCAACCACTGAAGTGATGAAGAAAAATCTGCCTTGTGCTAGTATCTGGCAAACTAACACAAGTTAATTTGTCAATTAAACTATCAGTGTAATAGGGGATGTTACAAACTAACATTAGCAGGTTAAGAGAGGGGAACTGTATTATTCATAAAGAAAAACACAAGTCCACCACAGAAATTCAGACATCACTTAAAAGATGAAGTGGGAAAGTAAGTTAAAGACAGGGTCTGAGTGACCTCTAGCGTCAGGAAGGAGAATATAAGAAAGAAAGTTGCCCATGGTGCAGAATCTTTTTAAAAATCCTATTATAGATATAATGTGCATTTTATATATAACTTCATTGCAACATAGTTTTTATTTCAACCTGTTGAAAAGCCACCTAAGGAAAGAAGATTGCCAAAGAATTCGCTTGTGGGATTCTACATTTCACCCATAACAGAAGAGCTGCTCCAACTTACAGAGTGTTAAAAATGGCTTCAGTAGCGCACACACAAAAGTTTGAGATCTCAGCCTTACTATCCAGATATCTTCAAGGAAAAAGAATGCCCGCTATAAAATGCTAAATAACCGTAGGTTTCCCAGTTGGTATTGAGAAAAGGTCAAGGGGATGCAGAGAGGCAATAAAGCCGTTCCAATTTTAGTAGCATGGAGAGAGAGAGAGAGAGAGTGCTTACATTCAGGGCTTCACCTTCTAATGTATGCATTGATTTTTCTAAAAGCTCAGGTCTGATCACCTTCAATCAAGGTTCTTCAACACCCACCCCCCAGTTGCTTACCAAATTGAGAACAGACTCTTAGGTGGGTCATTACGGGCTTCTGTGAAATGACCCCTGATCTTCGTCTCCTGGGAGGAAAACGTTGCAATATGATGTCCCAACATGTGCTGTTTGTGCACGTGCAGACCTCCCGCATCCCAGCATCTTCTTTACTGCAGTTTCGGGAGCCTCTGTGGAAGAACATCCCCAAGCCTGGGGAGAATGGGGGCTTGTTTCTGATAATCTGATTTTATGCCTTATTTCTAATGTCTAATAGATGTGGGGCATTATAATCATCAATTAGCCTAACTTAATGCTATACGGATCATGTGTGCCCTGGGTGTATTACCACAGCCACCTCTGCATGACAGAAAGAATGGTAGAACAAAATAAAGCCAAAAGCCACTGTTGCCACTCATCAGTGTCGGGCTGAATCTTGGGCAAGACAATCCACTCTTCCAGTCCCAGGCTCCTCGCTGTAAAGCAAGCCCCGAAATAAACAGCTTTATTACACCAATAAGAAGATTCAAGTCAGAGGACATGAAAGGTGCTCAGGGTTCCCTGTGCACACAGAAGAGTCTCTTTCCCATCCCCCAGTGCCTTCACGTCCTATGGCTGGGGTGTCTGCTTCTCCTATTCCTGTTTCTCCTGTTTGTTGTCAGCCAAAGAATCGAGAAGATGTTATTCGCACAGCAAAAGCCTGATGACGAAGAGCCACCTGAATAGCCACACTCGGATTCATATATGGTTTTGATCTTGTATGCTTTCTACTCTAACCTACAGCACGGCCACTCAGCTTTGTAAGCTCAGTCAATGAGCAAAGGTGTCTTACATCATAGCCTTGGCTCAGGACGGGGAGTAAAAACAAAGCTTTATTTATTAGGTGGTCCCACTTATATGAGGCGTCCAGGATGATAAAAAGCTCAAAGAAATATGGTTAAATGGGGGTTTCCAGGGACAATACACAAAGGGGACTGTTTAATGGGAACGATTTACAAAAATGAGTTACAGACTTGCAGAAAGAAGAAGTTCCAGAGACTGACTGCCCAACAGTGAGAGGATAATTTAACACTACTAAACTTATATGCTTAAAAATACCTATGATGAAAAAAGAAAATAAAGGTAATAAAAAATAAAATACCTAAGAGGATAAGTTTTCTGCTAAGTTTTCTGCTATATCTGTTTCACCACAAGTAATGGTTGTTTAGTAGCTCAGTGGTTCAGCACTTGCCTCACAGGTACAAGGTCCAGGGTTCAACACCTAGCACACAGACAGACAGACAGAAACACACACACACACACACACACACACACAGACAGACAGACAGACAGACACACAGACAGAAACACAGACAGAAACACAGACAGACACAGAGAGGCAGAGAGAAGAGGGGAGGAGGGAAGAAGAGAGAGGGAGAGAAAGAGAGAGTTGGAAGAACGTCTTATAATGGCCTATGAAATAATCAGTCCCATTTAAGTCCCACACATCCTATGTTGTTTTGAGTTTATGTTAAGGGTACGAAAAAGTAGTTTTTGTCCCCTTTGAACATCACCTAACACATAAAAAGAGGTATTATATAATCTAACTCCTGCTAAAAACAAAGGGACAAAAAGGGTGGAACATTCATCTTTTGCCCGGAGTAACAGGCACAGGCAGAACTGGGGATAACTCTTAGCAACAGTCAGGGTTCAAGGTCAGGGTTCACACGATTACTTAAATGATGCCTGGAACATTTACCAGCAATTCCTGATACCCTCCCCTCCAATAGAAACAAAGGGTCCGTTTCAAGACCAAATGTAGATTTTACCCCTTCCTGGTGAGCAGGCAGGAAGAAGGTGAGAAAATTAAAAGTTCACACTGCTGCTTTCTCCTAGTGTTCGCCTGACTCTGAAATGGATGGAAACTTTGTAGTCTCCTGCAGAAGGACACTGCAGAAACAACAGTATTGTACCCTCTGACCCTTGTCCTGCTACTACTCAGTGTCCCCTGGGACATTGTCTCTGAAATGTCTTCATCTTCGTCGTCACCGTCGTTGGGTTTTGGTGGGGTTGGAGGGTGGCGTTGTCGGAGGAGGGTCGATTTAGCTTCTTTTAACTTTTTATTGATGGATAACACACGGAAGAGTGCACAAGTCGTAACTGCACACATTGATGGAGCTCTGCCAGCTGAGCATCTCCGCATAACCAGTACCTTATCAAAGCAGCACTGCATCGTCCCAGCTCCCAAGCCCCTCTGTGACTCTGTCAGATTTCTCTGACAAGGGCAACTATAACACAGATGCGATCACTCCTCCCATCACACATTACTTCTGTCTATCTTTTTGTAACTTTATATAAATGAGGTAAGGCGCTTCAAATTAGTGAGATCCCCTGTAACTGTAATTTGTTCATGCACATACACACACACACACACACACACACACACACACACACACATGCACACATGCACGCACGCACGCACGCATACACACACCCCTTGCTATGAAGTGAATCTGCTATGTAAACATGAATTGTCCATTTGACTGTTACTCCAATTCTCCAGTTCTGTGCTATTACCCTGCCATACTTGGGATTCCTGTCAAGTTTTTGTACCTTAAGTGTCCAGTAATGTCCCAGGACTTTTCTGACAACACACCGAGAAAGTCCTTGCCTGAAATCTCCAGATCTCATATTTTAGTCCCAAACACAATCCCATGTGAGGATCGGGAGAATCGTGTTTTCCTGAAGATGATATGGCCCATCCATGCTCAAAGACACTATTATATCATTGCCTTAGAAGCTGTTCTTGAAATGTCTACATTCCGTCAAGTTCCATTCTGGTTGTTAAGTTTTATTGGCGTTCTAGGAGCCAAACACAGAACTGCTTGCTAAGCTACCAAATAAATGAAAATCTAATCTCCAGATTGGGGAAAACTGGAATTTATTAAAGGTAAGCATGCTATTTGATCCAGCTCTCCTACTTCTGAGTAAATATCAAAGGGAAATGGAGTCAGTATGTCAAAGATGTGCACACACACCGATGGTCACTGTTCCTAGTAGCTGAAATCTAGCATTACTTTAAGTGCCTACAAACAGATAAAGGTCGAAGAAAATGTATGTATTTATGTATGTGTGTATGTAGGTATGTGAAAGGGAATACTATTCAGCTATAAAGAAGACTGAAATTCTGTGACTGAAGCAAAATAGATGGGACTGGGAGATACAAAGTTAACTACTAGTAACGTGTTTACACCCCTTGCTATGAAGCGAATCTGCTATGTAAACTGTCCATTTGACTATTATTCACAGAAAGATAAATGCATGTTCTCTTTCAGGTCAGAATGTAGAATTGTGATTACTAAAGCTGGAAAGGCTAGGGAGAAGAAATAAAGGGAAACTGGACCAGTACCAAACTATGGACAAAAGGAATAAGCTCTCCCATGTCCCACAGCACAGTGGAGAGACGATAGCTAACAAAACCCACTGTGAGTTCTATGGAGTCCAGAGGAGAGGATTGCCAAGGCCCAAAGCACATAAAAAAATGATAAAGGTCATGAAACTAGGAAAAGAATCATAGGAAGGGAGGAAGAGAACCAGCCAAAGCAGGGCAGGGGGTGTGGTGAGGACAATGCAGAGGAGAAATCAAGTGAGAACACGTATGATGCCACCAATATGAGAAGACACCACAAGCAGACCCATTGGTTCATACACTAGCCTTAAGATTGTTATTGTTAGAAGGTCAAGAAAACAATGCTTACTCTAATTTGACCAGCATGTGTTGTCTGCAAGTGTTACGATATCACACCAAACCTCGTTAACAAGAACAACCACTACATGGCAACAAGAACAAAAATAATCAAATAAACATGAGGCTACTATCGTGACCCACCCAGAAAATGTATCTCAAATACAGCTCTACATCATGACCCCAGGTCTGGGAGTGTCAAGGAAATCATGTGGAGTCAGCTAAAGTATGAAATGTCCTTTAGATATTGTGTACCAGTGATCGTATGCAATTAATATGCATAATACACAACCATTCTCGTTTTGCTGGTATTGTTAATTGTGTGTGTCTGTCTGTCATTCCCGATTTGTTGATATTAATATTGTTAAGTGTGTGTGTGTGTGTGTGTGTGTGTGTGTGTGTGTGTGTGTTTTATGTGTCTATCTGTCTGTCTATCCAGAAGTGTAGGCTCTCATACACTACAGCAGATACGCTGAAGTCAGAGGATAGCTTTCCCAAGTCAGTTACCATCATCTACCTTGTTTTGAGGCAGGATGCCTCTTAAAGTGTGCCCACAAGTTTCCAGCTGATTGATCCGTCTCTACTTCCAATCTTGCTAGAGTGCTGGGCACGTAGACATACATCACCGAACCCAACTCTATAGATAGATCCTGAGGATAAAACTCAAGTTGTCAGGCTGTGAATGTCCTGAGTCATCTCATTGACCCATGCCTGTTTTAATATTTAAAAAAAAAAAAAAAAAAAAAAGTTCCTTTAAAGTCAGACATGCCATACCTGCCTTTAATCCTAGCACTCAGGAAGTGTATGCAGGCAGATCTCTGTGGTTCAAGGCCAGCCTGGTCTAAATAGTGAGTTCCAGAACAGCCACTGCTATGTAGAAAAACCCTGTCTCAAAAACCAAACCAAACAAACAATGAGAGAGAGAGAGAGAGAGAGAGAGAGAGAGAGAGAGAGAGAGAGAGAGAGAGAGAGAGAGAGAGAGAGAGTTTCCTTTTATAACTGACCCTAAACATACATCTCCGCTTTAACACTTGAACCCTTATAACTCCTTAATAAAGTAAACCACAGTCAGACATCCCCACCAAAGTTAGAAAAAGACGAGTCTAAACAACCAATAGAAATTTACCTTGTAAAGAAGGATGAAGCACATCCATTAGTCTTGTAGATGCACCACAAAAGCCTGGCCGTGTTGTGTTTTGGTATATACTAATTGATTTCAACGACTTTTCCCAGGAGGTAAAAGATTCTTCCGATATTTTATTCATTTTAAACAACCAAGCATATCATAATAACTACCTGAGGCTTTAAACCACAAACCTCTGTAAAACACAACCTGAGATTCCAGTGTCACTCATATGTTTAATAACCAAAAGGTAATACTCCTGATTTTCCTGTTTGAACGTAGAAATTGACTCCTGGGAAGGCAGAGAAGCCAATTTGCAATGAGCAGCTTTCATTTCCCAGGTTTAATTCAAATCTTTATGAAATTGTTTGAAGTCTTGGTACTCATAAAGTCATTCCAATGTAGCTTATGAGGGGCCCTTTGGGGAGGGACATTTAATGTAAAATATATCTGCATAGAGGCCCAACAGTCTGTGGACTTTGAGTCCCAGGAAAAGGGACATCTTTCCAACCACAAAGAAAGCGATGAGGCTGACACCAGACATTCTAGCTAAACTGAGCATGAGATTCCTTCGAAGCCTCCTATCACAGCTGCTATGTGTCTGGTGCAGTAAGAACTGAGCCTGTCAGTCATTCTTGGGAACATCCTGGACCCTGAGGCAAACCCAAGGGTGGACACAGAGAAGTTCCATTGGTGTATAAATGAGAGCGAGAGCCTTGGGGCCAGATGATGTCCTCAAGATGGAAGAAGAGATGAATGGGGTCCACTCAGAGCCAAATCACGGGAAGAAGGAAGAACAGGCTGAAAGGCAAAACCTTCTGTCTAAAAGTAACCTGTGCAGCCATATAATGGGGCCACTGTCTGTTCCCCAGATGCCTACTGAATCCTACAGCCATACAGAAAATAGCCCTTTCCAAAGAGGGCCTTCGGTTCTCTCTTGATGGGTGCTACGTAGGGGTGGACAGTGATGCCCTCCATGGGAGTGTGGTCCTGGAGGTTCCCTACTGTGTCCTGCCATGCCCATTACTCACAGGACCTGAGATGCAAAGGCTCCCCACCTCCAGCCACACCTGTGGCAACCTTGTTCTGAGGCCAGCACTGGGGCAGGTGCACGATTCACCAGAGTGCAGCCTCCAGGTGCAAAATCCTGCACCCTGGCGACCCCAGTGAGGGGTGGTTTAGATGTGGGGATGGATGAGGGAAGGTGACATTCTCTGGTCCCAGGAGAAATGTGTCAGAACAGAGGGGTTACCTTTCGAGACGAATGCCTCGGCCCCACTCCGTCCAGAAGATCGGCCCTTTTGCCGGAAGCAGGTGCTACGATGGACTGCGCAGGGTCACCGCATTTCCTAGATGCTTCAGCTGGGATCTCCGCCAAGCAGGGGCGCCGTCCGTCCGGGTGAGGCTAACCTGAGCAATAGCTTGGCCTTGGCTCTCAGCTCTGGTTGTGGCTTTGGTTACAAGGCTACCTGTTTTGACCTCTGACAGGTGTTACCCATTGTCC
>NC_034609.1:20126507-20136234 GCF_900095145.1 Mus pahari | reverse complement strand
GGAGGAGTCGCTTACATGTGGCTCAGTGGGTAGGAGGAGTCGCTTACATGTGGCTCAGTGGGTGGGAGGAGTGGCTTACAGGTGGCTCAGTGGGTGGGAGGAGTCGCTTACATGTGGCTCAGTGGGTGGGAGGAGTCGCTTACATGTGGCTCAGTGGGTAGGAGGAGTCGCTTACATGTATGAGAACCTGAATTCAAATCCCTAGCATCCACGTAAAAAAAAAAAAAAAACTTAAAAAAACTTAAAACCCCTGTGTGTTCCTATCGCCCACATTTGAGAAAGAGACAGGTGGTTCCTGAGAACTTGGCAGAAAGTTTCTGGTTCAGATCCCTGTCTCGGGGCTACAAAACAACAAAGGAATCTTCCTATTCCTACACACATGATTGTGCTCACCAAATACACTCATTTGCAGACACCATACACACAACACACACACACGTAAACAAATAAACAGTATCTGAGGGGGAAAATATTTAAACAATAAAAGAGTAATCAACTTCTCCAAAGAGACTGAGAGCCTCCCCCCCCCCCACAGATGGGGTTCATCCTGTAATAATAACAATCAGCCAAACAAAGGCTCCTATGACCATGACAAGGGAGGTTTCAGAAAGGACAGAGGACATAACGCAGGGGCATCCATGGAAAACAGACAGCACTTTGAGTGCCGTAAAGAAAAATGCACAACTTTCTAAAGGAAGATGCATCAGGCCGTGTGCTTGCGCTGAGAGCAAGGAGGAGATTAATGGGTGATGGACAGAAGATAATGGAAGCTGGCCTTAAGCGCCCACGCTGGAGACCGTTGTGCAGCAGGGAATCACAGTGAGGGAATTGAGAAAAGGTATCTGTTTCCCCTCTGCGAAGCTCACGGCAGCACAAGAGGTGGGTTGGCGTCTGTCGGGTTGTCGCTGTGGCGCTGGAACACCTGGGTTTTCTCCCAGCTGCTTCATTTTGCCCCAGAAAAACAAAAATGGGGGGGGGGGGGTTTACCGGCATAGAAAGAAGGAAGAAGGGAAACTTAGAGAAAGAGTAGAGTTTATGATCTGCACATCCTAAGCTCACGGCTCCCGCAGCTGCTTCGCCTGAAAGGCAGGGATGCGCTGTCTTCACCATGTGATTATCAATTTTTCTTTGGCTTGAGGACCTCCCGGGTCTGTAGAGATGGCCGTCCTGACACTTCCTCGGTAGTTCTGTGTTGTTTCCAGTCAAACTGGGAAGCTTCGTACCACCAAGCTACACCCCAACCCCTCAAGGCATTCTGAAACCAGTTATCTCTGAGTTTCTATCAATAAGGACTCTCATATGCAGAAACCATGACATTTAAAAGCATCTAAGAGAGCTGGGGACCTGGATCTGTGGCAGAGGTCTTGCCCAGTGTATGCAAGGTCCAGCACTCCAAAAAAAAGGGGGGTTTCTAGAATGCACCAGCAACTAATCTTGAGCTTACAGTGACTCAAAAAGTTCCACACCCAGGAAAGCACTGTCCGTTCTGGCAGAGAGAGCACGTGACTAAGATGCTGACCCAATCTAGAAAATCACTGCCGCGCTGTGCTCCACGGATTGTGGACGGGTGCAGGTGTTTCCAGAAGAAAGAATGGAGCCGTGTAACCCAGAGACCTGGTTCCACCCACCTGAAAAAAATCCGGGAACACTTAAACACAGCGACCCCTTGTCTTACCTCAAGGACATCTTTGCAAGGTTTATATTTACAATCAGACCTTCCTTTAAGTAGCAAGGTCATGGTCTTTGCCCCACTATAGTTAATACTTGAGATGAATTAAAATTTTAAGTACTAGCATATATATATATATATATATATATATCCATCAGTAGCAAACTGTATTCAAAATACTGATTCTCGAAGCACCACGGAGTCGTAAAGGACTTCCCAAATATATTTTAGAACAAAATCTTAAGGTAGACATATAATCTTTAAAATCCCATGCTAACATTGACTTAACAAAGACAGATAGTTACAAATGAGCTTTTGGTGTTCACATATGGGAAATTAATTATCTTCCAATGGCAAATCACAGATTAAAAATAAACATGAAGATCTATGTTGTTTTGATGGGACAGCTGCATATACAGTCAGACATCTTTCATTACTTGAAAGTCTTGGTTCCAGTAAGGGCAAGCATTACCACGGCTGATTTTTCCCCTTAGGAGAGACTTCCTGTTCATTCCTGCTGGTTGTCCCTCAGTACAGATGTTAAACGGAAGGCTTAATGCCTGTTACTCGGGTGCCAGACCACTGAGCTTTACTTCCTGTCCCCATTTGAAGATAGAACCCTGCTAAATTACCCACCTCTACCACTATTACCCAGGGATTTGCCTGTCTCTCTCTCCCCAGTGTTGAGATTATAAGCATGTCCCTGCATGCCTAGAATTTTTTATGTGGCTTCTTGGGTTCAAATTTAGGTCCCCACACTTATGTGACAAGTATTTAACCAATTGTGCTGTCTCTCCAGTCTCCCAACCCCCACCCCCAAGTTGAACTTCTTTTAAGAACAGTAACCGGGGCTGGTGAGATGGCTCAGCAGGTAAGAGCACTCAACTGCTCTTCCAAAGGTCCTGAGTTCAAATCCCAGCAACCACATGGTGGCTCACAATCATCCGTAACAAGATCTGACTCCCTCTTCTGGAGTATCTGAAGACAGTAACTGGGGCAGAAGGGATGGATGGCTCAGTGGTTGAGAGCACTGACCCCACTCTTCCAGAGGTCCTGAGTTCAATTCCCAGCAACCACATGGTGGGATCTGACTCCCTCTTCTGGTGCAGGTTATAAAATAAATAAATAATTTAAAAAGAAAAACAGTTACTGTTCTAGTTTCATTCTTTTGCTGTTATAAAAAAACACTCAGATAAGAAGCAACTTGGAGGGGCTGGAGGGATGGCTCAGCCATTAAGAGCACTGACTACTCTTCTGAAGGTCCTGAGTTTAAATCCCAGCAATCACATGATGACTCACAACCATCAGTTCAGCTACAGTGTACTCGTATACATAAAATAAATAAATCTTTTTTTAAAAAAAAAGAAAGACAGACAGACAGAAAAAGAAAGAAAAAGCAACTTGGAGGGAGGAAAGGGTTCATTTCAGCTCATACTTCCAGATGAGACTCCAGCACCAAAATAAAAGTCAGAGCACTCAAGCAGGAGCTTGAAACAGAAATCCTGAAGGAAAGCTGTTTCTAGACAGCCCAGACCCACTTGTCCACAGCGGGCCCTCCTATGTCAATAACAACCAAGACAATCTTCCACTGATACACTTAATGGCCAGTCTGCATGACTCTATGGTGTGTCAAGCTGACGACAACAGCCAAATGGCACAGTAACCAAGCTAAGTGCAACGCTGAATGCTGGTAATACCATCACTCAGAAGACTGAGGCATGAGGACCATGAGTTCAAGACCAGCCTGAGCTACACAGTGATTACACGCCATCCTGGACCACAGCATGAGACTTAGTCTGGGAGAGACTCCACTCTCCCTAACAGCCTGATGAACTAAAAGTAGTATGTGATGACTTTTCCACCCCAGCCTCAGAACTTCTCATCAAATTAACTATATGACATTTGCATAAACATATATACACATACATATACAGACATATACATATACAGACATACACATACACACACATCCATACACATACATATATAGAAACATACATATACAGACACCTATACAACACATACATACACACACATATACACATACATATACATAATTTTATTGTATAATAGTTGTGAAACTTATTTTTTCCTACCTAGGAAAGTTTGAGAGGTTAGTTTGATTTTCTAACATTTTTTTCCCTCATGTCTATCTTGAGATAGAATGATAACTCCATCTAGAGTCTATCACAGGTCACTGTTCAACAAAAAGAAAACTATATGAAAATGGCCTCACTGAAGAATGGAGAGAGATATGGGAAAGTGATCCAGGATACACTGGCATGATTGTAGAATGTGCCAGTGGTCCCACAGGGTGGGTCATAAATATACTTCATTAATGAATTATGTATTTGTATATATGGATATAGATGTCTGTCAGAGCACTGTGAAAATGGGAAATCACTGCTATGAAATTAATAGAACCCATCTCACTATTTAATACTGCTGCACAGCACATTAATGCCACTGTGCCTTTTTAACATCGCTGCCCCACGTGGAAACATTTAAGAACTTGAAAAGTACATTTGCTAATGTCTTCATAGAAAGCACCGTGTTCAGCCTGTTCTCTGAAATGAACTGTCAACCATCTCTGAAATTCTTAGAAATGAGATGTTAAGAGTCTGTGGTGACAAGAATGGGCTCATTGTGGGCTGCTGAGAGTACAGACGCCTGCGAATGTCTCGGTGTGCCTCGGTGCTGGGCTAATGATTTGTGCCTAATGGATCATGAAGAGCACTTCGAAACCTCCTTTACCCCGAACATCACCAACTCCCAAGACCTTGTCAGAAAAAAAAAAAAAAAAAAAAAGCCACCACCGGTGGTTGTCACACCGCTGTTCCCCAAGTGTCCCTCACCCAGTGCAACCTTTAAATGCATTTGATGGCTTTCAAAAGTGCAGCTAAAGTCAAAGGGAATTCAAAAGAGTGTATCTGAGCTTTAAGGAAAAAAAAAAAACTTAAACCTAAAATTATATTAGAGAAGTGGGTGTTCCTTTGTGGGAAGAGTCAACAGTTTGAAAATTCTTAATTTTATCCAGTTAGAATAAAACAATAGTTACTGGTGGTAAAGTGCTTGCCAAGTGTGAGATGCCAGCAAGTGTGTTATCTTAGTCTCTGCAACTTGCCTGTAAGTACCTTTATCATGGCCACTTTATCCACGAAGCCACAAAGATGCTCACAGATGCTAGCATGCCTTACTTAACAACTGGAGAACTCATGACTCAACCCAGGTCTCCCTGGTCCCAGTGTATGACTGTGTGATTGCTCTCTGAAGTCCACAAATGTTATTATGTGGAAACCTAAGAGCCTGGAACATTTTCCAGAAGTCGTACATGTATTCATGAAGAAATCCTTAAAAGAGAGAGTTTGGCATTGACCCCGGCTTGCACTCCAGTTTTCATATGTGCCTCGTATAACCTTGAGTAGATTGTCAACACTTCAGTTTTACATGAACACACTAGATGAAGACAACCCCGTAGATGAGAATGTTCCATGTTCATTTATTTGGAGGGTTTTTTTTTAAATTATGGTTCTAAATTATTTTGCATCTAATCTAGATCATAAGATAGGAGAACCAGACTTTGGGGACTGTAACAATAGGATACTATGAAATAATCCCAGGTCCAGACTAAACCCTAGAGTTCTCTTCAAAGGAACCAATATTTTTACTGTTAGCCATCCCAGCAAGAGCTCCTTTGGGGACAATAAGAAAGGACTCAGGAGAAACCCCTTGGACAGGGAAATTATGTCCTTTTCCTTGAGTTTAAGAACTGATTGCTCCTAAGCCACTGTTGACACAGTCCTAGAAAGAATCAAGAAGCCAATCTGACATGACCATCTATGACTGCAACACAGCTGGACCTGTTTTTAATCGTTATTAACTTTCAGTAAAACTCTGTGCTATGACCTAGAGTGAAGTTCAGCAAACGTTTTCTGTAAATAATTTAGGCTTTGTGGCCGTGCTCTCTCTCTCACACAAGGACTTAGTTCTGTCACTGCAGTGCGCAAGCAAATGAGGGTAATCATGTCCCAATAAAACTTTATTTATATACACTGAAATCACAACATGATATAAGTATCACATAAAATGTTAAGCCGTTTAAAAATACATACTCGCCGGGCGTGGCGGCGCACGCCTTTAATCCCAGCACTCGGGAGGCAGAGGCAGGCGGATTTCTGAGTTCGAGGCCAGCCTGGTCTACAAAGTGAGCTCCAGGACAGCCAGGGCTATACAGAGAAACCCTGTCTCGAAAAAAAAAAAAAAAAAAAAAAAAAAAAAAAAAAAAAAAAAAAACATACTTGCCGGGCGTGGTGGCGCACGCCTTTAATCCCAGCACTCGGGAGGCAGAGGCAGGTGGAGTTCTGAGTTCGAGGCCAGCCTGGTCTACAGAGTGAGTTCCAGGACAGCCAGGGCTACACAGGGAAACCCTGTCTCAAAAAACCAAAAAACAAAAATAAAAATATATACTCTATTCTTCTCTTACAGCTTATATAAAGACAGGCAGCTTTCAAATTTTAACCATCAGTCAGAGTCTGCCAGACCCTGATGTAGGAAATTAAGGAGGAGGATGTTTCCCTGGAAGAAAGAAAAAGTGAAAAAGAGAGAAAAAGAGCTTTGCCCTTCTGGAAATGAGAATATAAACACATTGCAACAGCCACCATCAAAAGACAGACAGAAGCCCACTGACTAATTTTTTTGTTGTTTTTTGAGAGAAGATCTCACGTACGCCAGGCTAGCCTCCAGCTCTCTCCGTACCCAGGATAACCTTGAACTTTTGATTCTCCTGTATCCCCTCCAAGCTTTGGGATCACAGCCATGCACCACTGTTCCTCACAACAAAAGGTGGCGCATGCCTTTAATCCCAGCACTTGGGAGGCAGAGGCAGGAGAATGTCTGAGATTGGAGCCAGCCTTGTCCACAGAACAAGTTCCAGGGCAGCCAAAATAAAATAAAATAAAACAAAAATAAAAAATAATAAAAGGCAGCAATGTTTCATGGGATGTGGAGTTTCCTCCAACTTACCAAGGCCCACACTGTCCAAATTTTAGCATGTCAGCACAAAAGCAACAATGTCTCCTGTGCTGCTGAAAAATTAGTTATTACAGATATAATCCTGGAGTGTGCAGAACACACCCTCATGCTGTTTATTTCTCCTTCATCCCTTTTATTGACATTTTAGCTTGAAAAACTGTTTAATTATTCTTAATCCCTATCTTAACCACTAACTTTTCCCTAAAGCTGCTACTAGAAAAAATAGAAAAGCCAAATTATTATTATTACTCAAATTATTACTTAAAACACAAAATTATTTTTTAATTATTTATTACATAAAGAGTAATTTGTTTACTTAAAAGTACATAAGAATTTACACATAAGAGTACATAAGTATTTATATAAGAATATAAAATTGTTTATTTTGTTTATTTTGGGGGGGTTGTTTTTTTGTTTGGTTGGTTGGTTGGTTTTTGTTTTTTTTTTTTTTTTTGGTTTTTCGAGACAGGGTTTCTCTGTATAGCCCTAGCTGTCCTGGAACTCACACTGTAGACCAGGCTGGCCTCAAACTCAGAAATCCGCCTGCCTCTGCCTCCCGAGTGCTGGGATTAAAGGCATGCACCACCAGGCCTGGCATTTATTTTATTTTTTTAATTCATCGTTTTATTCATTTGCATTTGAAATGATAGAGTAGATCAAGAGATTCACTCCTTTCACAACTAGAAGACAAAAGATGATGTCAGTACTCAGGAGCTAAGGACGTGACTCAGTTTGCCAAGTGCTTTCCTAGCGTGCATGAGCCCTGAGTTCAATCCCCAGCACCCCATAAAACCAATTTGTATATGGCTATGACCTTGTACTTGAGGGGGAGACAGGAGGACCAAATGTCCCAAGGTAATCCTGGGATACAGAGAGGGTTAGAAGCCAGCTCAGGTTACATGAGATTCTCTTTAAAAAAAAATAAAAAAAAAAAAAACTCAGGCAGTCTCTGGTGATGTTTTCTCTTGCCTTTTCCTCCATATTCTGAGTGAGCCTCTGAGTGTGCACGTGCACACTCCCGTGGGCCTTTCTCCAGCCTTTACTCTTATGCACACTTTGAAATAAAAACTCTCATTAAATACATCCATCTTTCGGATTAACCAAAGGAGAGTTTGGCGAACATTAATGTAGCATAGAAAATCAATACATCACAATTAGTAAAAGGCAACTGAAAAAAAAAAAAAACCTCTTGGATTTTATTTTATTTTATTTTTATTCGGACACACTCAGTTTGTTTGGATGGCAAATAATTTTGCTGCCCATTCCATCAGCTAGAATTCTTGAACCAATGGAGCCGACGGACACTAATGAGAAGACATTTTTCATGTCTGTTACATCTGACTCAACACTAAGTTGCTTAATGAATTACATTTGGGTTTCTTCTTAGAGTTGATTAAATATTTAACATTTGGAACAAAAATATAGCTGCGTTTGGTACGTTAACGGTGAGGTGTAAAATAGCTGTTAGCAACCAGCTTCAGACGTGCAACTACAGGCAGCACTTATTAAATATAATCCAGCCCAGCTGGGTACGGTGGTACACTTCTACAGTCCCAACATTCAGGAGGCAGAGGCAGAGGCGTCTCTGTAAACCCAAGTCAATCCATGTCCACACAGAGCTCCAGGGCAGCCAGGTCAACACAGAACCCTGGCTCAAGAACAAAACAAAAAAACAAAAAAACCCAAACCCAATGACCCAATAGTGTGGGTTAAAAAAAATTCAGGCCCAAGAAAACAGTTGACCTGTCAAGTCGTTTGGGGACACCTTGATCTGCCACTTGCTTTAGTGGGATGTTAGACTCCCTTAAAAAAAAAAAAAAAAAAAAAAAAAAAAAAACTGAAAACTGAACTTACTTCTTTTAGTAGAGTGAAACCTAGTTTTCAGGAATTGGCCATTCTCTTCACTAGATACAGGCTTTCTATCTGACTTCAGGGCACACTGCTCCACACTAAGGTAAAGGTCTGAATTTTAGCTGCTGAGGGAATGCAGGGCAAATTACTCATATGTTTGAGCGGAGGATTTATTATTAGAGCTGGTAGTTAATGGGAGATGAAAAGGATAAGCTACCAGTATCAGAAAGAAACACACTACGGGGCTGGTGAGATGGCTCAGTGGGTAAGAGCACCCGACTATTCTTCCAAAGGTCCGGAGTTCAAATCCCAGCAACCACATGGTGGCTCACAACCATCTGTAACAAGATCTGATTCCCTCTTCTGGAGTGTTTGAGGACAGCTACAGTGTACTTATATATAATAAATAAATAAATCTAGAAAAAAGAAAAAAAGAAACACACTACAATGAAACATATTCATGGGGTCTTTATTTATGGACACTGGGCATAAAGAGAATTAGTCTATAAAAACTTTTTTCATAAGCTGAAAGATATTTTCATCAAAATGCTACCCCACCTGAGACTTAGATGTCTAAGTTCCAGATATGTCCCTGACATTAATATAAAGTGTGTCTTCACATACGTTCTTCTTCCTCTCAGGGTATAAAATGATCTCTTCCCAAATCTGACAGCCTATATCCATGATGGTCAGGTTAATAGGTGCTTTCAGCATACTAACAGCTCATATGATACGTGCCTTCAAATATATGGGTTAATTTAGGGACATACAATGAATATGTCGTTTTAAATATCTGCTAGTTTGGTAAGTTGTGATGGTGTGTATATACTTGGCCCAGGGAGTGGCACTATTAGAAGGTGTAGCCCTGGTGGAGTAGGTGTGTCACTGTGGGTGTGGGCTATAACACTCTCATCCTAGCTGCCTGGAAGCTAGTATACTGCTAGCAGCCTTCAGATGAAGATATAGAACTCTCAGCTCCTGCTGTGCCATGCCTTCCTGAAAGCTGCCATGTTCCTTCCTTGATGACAATGGACTGAACCTCTGAACCTGTAAGCCAGCCCCAATTAAATGTTGTTCTTATAGTCACTAGATATGCACTCACTGATAAGTGGATATTAGTCCAGAAACTTAGAATACCCAAGATACATTTTGCAAAACACAAGAAAACCAAGAAGG
>NC_034609.1:20124566-20126152 GCF_900095145.1 Mus pahari | reverse complement strand
GGGTGGGTAGGGGAGCAGGGGCGGGGGGAGGGTATAGGGAACTTTCGGGATAGCATTTGAAATGTAAATGAAGAAAATATCTAATAAAATAATATAATAAGTTTAAAACAATAAAAAAAAATGTTGTTCTTATAAGAGTTGCCTTGGTCATGGAGTCTGTTCACCGCAGAAAAACCCTAGCTAGACAGTTGTGGTTGTGGTTCTCTAGCCCAAGATACTTGGTTTGGTTTCCAGTACTGGACACGATTAGCCTCTTGCTAAGTGGGTATTAAGTCCAATCAGAGAGCTGTTGGTTACCAAGGTACGTGTGCCACTACTGCACCCTTGGGGTTACTGTGTCATGCTGTGTCACTGTTGTGGTTCATAGGTGTCACAGCTTGTGTAGGACTATTGCTCGCTTCCTTCTATTGGAAGCTTGCATAGCACCTTCTGATACCACGAAAGCTATCGAGGAGGCTTGCAGGTCAGCTGCAGTTCAAAGGGACCTCTGGGCCCTGTGTCTGAGACACATGGCACCTTCATCAATGGGGACTTACCTTCCACCAGGGAGGCCCAACCAGGGGTAAAGGCAACCACCTATACGTTTGGAGAGTCTCTTGAACAACCCTGAACCAATAGCTCAGAAGAGGGCTCCCCATGCCTAGTGCTGGGGTTTTATTAGGTGGTCTCTCCCTCTTGGATGGAGCATTGCCAGCCCAGGCAAAAAGTTTTCCATTTAAGCTATGTATGTATATTTATACACAGGCTATGTATGTATATTTATACACAGGCTTACATGCGCTATGTATGTATATTTATAACAGACTTACCTGCGCTATGGTGTTTTAGATAAATAATTAGTAGTACGATTCCTTATGACTTTTTCAGACAGCCTTATTGTTATTTTACCTTGTTCTCTCTCTTTCTTCTGAATCTACCTCCCTCTCCTCCCCCCCCCCCGAGCATCCCACCCTTCTAACACAAAGAACTACAGGCAACCAAGGAATGCTGAGACTGGGAGAAATCATCTTCCCCGAAGAAGAACACGCCAAATGGTTCTCCAATACCAAATGGTCAGTCCTGAAAACATAGACATACAAGTAGCATTATACAGACTGAGTATGCTACGCTTAGAAATACAAATGTATACACATAGATGCATGTAACAATAATTAATGGAAAAAAGAGGCCATGAATTTGAAAGGGAGCAAAGAGGGGTCTATGGAAGGATTTAGAGGAAAGAAAGAAGTGAAGTAACTATAGCCTCAAAATAAAAAAGAAAATTAAATTACATTTTTTTTAAAAATACCTGCTTGTCTACCCTAAGCAAAATACCCACGTTCTCTCTGCTTCGTTATATCCTCTCTGTAAAGACACATATTAAATAAATCATGGTAAGGATGAAATATGAACAGAATGGTCCCAAATGAACCAGCTGCCCGGTAATGCCAAATTATCTTCACAACAGTTGGGAAAAAAAATTCTAAGAAGTCATTTAGGGCAATGTTCAAAAACAGAAATTCTAAAAATGGTGACATTTTGCAAGAAAAGATGGAGGACGTCCTTAGCCAGAGAGAGAGAGAGAGAGAGAGAGAGAGAGAGAGAGA
>NC_034609.1:20121267-20124506 GCF_900095145.1 Mus pahari | reverse complement strand
AGGAGAGGAGAGGAGAGGAGAGGAGAGGAGAGGAGAGGAGAGGAGAGGAGAGGAGAGTTTCTGGCTTCCAGCAACTTGAGATGACAGTGCATGTTTAAAATTGTGGAGTAGCTACTCACTCTTAGGATTATTATCGTCCACGATTAGGAGTACACATGGTAAGCAAAGAGTGAAATCACAGCAGCACCATTGCTTATAAAGTTTTAGAACCTTGGAGGACCCTTAAAAGGAGCACTGAAGAGAGTTGCCTTAGACTGCCCCTCACCATGAGCGTAGCTGTAAATTCCAGAAACAATGGAAACGTTTGTATCTGAGGAGAGGAATCTGTGAGCATCCATGAGGGCTGAACCTAGTATCCTGTGTATGCTAAATGCCTGGAATTACCATAGAATGTTGTAGATGTTGTTCTAACTCCATAATAATCCATTTAGGAGAATGTAATTAGCTTCACACACACACACACACACACACACACACACACACACACAGAACAACCCCCAGCATAAATCCCAATCAATAAAGCAAATGAACAAAGTGAGAACAAATGAGTCTGACTCAGTTGGAACTCAGGCCTGCCACCCACTTGGGAAGGCTGGGAATCTTGTTTTTCTGGGGCTGTGGTAATGAGCTTTTCATCGCTGTGCGATATACCAGGAGAAACAAAAACAAAAAACAAAAAAACTAAAAAAAAAAAAAAAAAAAAAAAAAACTTTTAAAATAAGGGAGGTTTTCTTTCCCTCAGTTTCAGGGGTTTGGAGCTATGAGCACTTGATTCCATTATTATCTGAGCCTGTGGTGAGACAGGATGTCATGATGGGGTGTGGGGAGGCAGAGCATGATTAAATGAAGCTCTTTGTGTCATAGTAACCAGGAAACAGGGAGAGAAAAAGGAAGTAACCGGGGTTCTAATAGACTCTTCAAAGGCACACCCACAATGACCTACTTCCTCCTGCTTGGCCCAACCCCTGTAGGTTGCTCTGCTTCCAAATTGGTACTCCAGACATCTGCACATCGTTTGGGGGCCATTTTGATCCAAACTGAAGACAATATTATGCCACCTGGATTTAAATATTGATTCTACCTCGCCTCACCTGAACGCCACTGGACAATCTTTCCCTTCAGTTTGAAGCTTACCTAAGAGGGTAATGCTGTGTATTAATGTGTGGAGAGCTTGGGAGGTTGCCTAACACATAATTAGAACTCAGTTCCATAGTGGCTGTTATAATTATCATTCATCACTGTTATTAGTAACTAATTACTTGTTACTACCTTCACACTAGCATTCACTTTACTCCTTTCCATGAGCCTCAGTTTACCTTTTCATAAAGCAGGTATGATGAGATTATTATTTGTAAGGTCAAAATGAGACAGTATGGCGTCATCCCAGGCAAGGTCTGAGAACGGAGGTGCTTGCTCCGTCATACAGTAAAATGTGACCTCACTGTGCCAAATTTAATACTCACTAGTGAAGAAACACTGGACCCTTTTGAAGCAACTGGGGGAGGTGGGACCTGGTAGGCAGCTTTATTTATTGTCGAGGCCAGCACATTCATAAACTCTCCTCATTAAAATCTGCCAATTAATAAGCAGTGGCATAGCCCCTAGCAGAGGTCAGCCGCAGCCTAAGCAAACTTATCAAAAATTCAGAGAGGTTCAGAGTTTGGGAAAAGTTCATTCTTCCCTTAATTAACGGATCTAATTACAATCCTGACATAACAAAATGCAAAATGCACACTTCAAAAGACACCAAGCCAAAGGTTTAACAGCCCAGATGACCTTCTTCTTTGGTACAGGGTGACCCAAATGTAGGGGAGGAAGGAGGACGGAGGAGGGGATCTTAAAGTACAGTCAACAGGGTGGATGAAAGGGCTTTTCAAGAAATGAGCGCTTGGAAGTGCATCAGAATCCCAGCACAGTAGAGAAACTGAGACGGAATTAAAAACCCCTACATCCCAGGATCTGGATGAACACAGAGTCAAGACTGGCTAATCGCCCTTCTTAGCAGACATCAAAGTATTTATTGGATGACCTTCTCTGGCTGGTTATGAATAGCATTTTGACATCCTCGGAGCCTGTAATTGTTGCCTCCTTCGGATAAAAACCTAAAGTACATGGACACAGGATGGATATGCTGTGTTTAAACTGTTTTGGGAAATAACAGGCCCAGGGTTTCAAATCGGGTTAGCACTTAGCTAAAGGCTTAGCAAGGGAGCGCGCCCAGCCTGCCCCGGCTGCCCATCCAATCAGGCAGCCTCCATCTTGGAAGGATTGATCTGTTGCATTCCATGACCGGGGGCCAGCTTCAGGACTTCAAAAGCTTTGGAAAGCTGAGGTTTTGATTCTTCACATAAAAGTGAGTGGATGGAACGATGAGAAACATTAAATCTTAGTGTCTCCCACCAGTTTTAAGGGTCTTTAAAACTTTTAGACAGCGAGAGGCTTTTCATTCGTAACGCCTCAAAAAACTTCCTAAGTGTCTAACAAAACGCACATGAACAAGGTGGGAGAAGTCTGCTCGAGGATTAAAATCAACACATCACAGGAGAGTCCAAACCCGAAAGAAGAAACCTGCTCAAGGGCACAAAGGGATTCATTTAAGGTCAGAGAGAAGCATGAGACCCTACCTCCACAGGTCCTGGGTGCGAATTCCACCTGTGTTTATTTGCTCAGTAAACTTCTGTTGAGCATCTTGCACGTGTTCAGCCTCACTTGTCTGCAGGATGTGATCAAGCGTCCAAACCAGACATGATCCTACGCCTCACAAAGCTCCTGTTCTAGTCGAGGAAGAAAGATGACTAAACCAATAAATAAATGCTAATGATGAACCAGGCTCTGCTGTAGAAGGACTGATGCTGTTTTTCAGGTGCCTCTTTCCCGAACGCGCCATATGTTATCAGTTTGGTGCTGTTGATAAATGATAGAATCTTTAGAAGGAGAGACTTAGTCAAAGGTGTTTAGCTCACAGACAGCATGGATTGAGAAGACTCTGGGCTACAGGTCTCTCTTCCTCTTCTTTCTCCCATCCTTTATCCCCTGACCTGACATGACATCAGCTGTTTCCTTCTTCCATGAATCATCATAAGGCTATTCTGGCCCCCAAAGCAAGAGGACCAGCTTACCATGAACTGTACCAACCCCCAAAACACAAAGTAAAATTTTTTTCCTTTGCTTTTTATTTGTTCATTTGTTTATTTTTGAGACAAGGCCTCTCTGTATAGCCCTGGCTATCCTGGAACTCA
>NC_034609.1:20109156-20120947 GCF_900095145.1 Mus pahari | reverse complement strand
TCTCTCTCTCTCTCTCTCTCTCTCTCTCTCTCTCTCACACACACACACACACACACACACACACACACACTTTTAATAGCAAACCTTGTGAGGCCGAGGCTTGAGGATCCCAAGTTCATCCCTGAGTTAAGGGATGGACGGAGGATATTCTCGAGAAAAATCAACTAGACATGTGGATGAAAAATATTCAAACCTAGGATCCACCTCAAATTGAGAGTTGCGCCCTCATTGTCATTTAAAGCCGGAGGATTGGGTAGTGGCACCCAGGCAAAAGGAAGTCCTTTTCCAGAACAGTTCTCAGGACCCGGGCGGGAGGGAGGGGCTGTCGCTCTTGCTCAAACAGGGTAATTATCGCCTGTGTTTGGGGCCAGTGGGGGGGAGGGGGACAAAAAATAACTAAGGAAGCGAAGAGGCTAGCTAGGATCTCGGGTGCCGCTTTGGAATCCGGGGAGTCCTTTCTGTAATCAGCGGGCCCTGGGGGCAGCTGCAAAGCCGCGGATCTGCGCTGCACAGTGAGCGCTGATCCTTCATAAAAAGAACGGAGAACGAAGGCAGCGCTCACACACAGCCGTCCAGCTTCAGCGCGGCTGGAGAAGAAAATCTAGCCTGGGGTGAGACTGCCCCCTCGCGTCCGCCGTCGTTCATGACCCAAGAGGTGATCCAAAATCATGCTTGTAAAGAAAGTTGCGGCATTCAGCTGCCTCTAAAGTTATAGAAACATCAAAAAATGAGGAGAAAATTCCAGATTACTTTAACCACCACACACCCCACCAAAAAATGGATATTCATTCACCAAAATGGATATTCATTTCTTTATTTCTTTATTTCTTTCTTTCTTTCTTTCTCTCTTTCTTCCTTTGCTTAAAGCAGCTACACACATGTAATCTTCAGCTCAAGAGGCTGAAACAGAAGGATCAAAAGTTCAAGGTCAGCCTGAGCTACATAGTGACTCTCCTTTAGAGAGGCTTTTGTTCAATTGCTTAATTTTTTTCTTGAGTTTATTTTGGTTTTGTTTGGCTGTTGTTTTGGTTTTTACATACATCACTATTAGCACTAAAATGTTTGCTTTTTTCCAGATTTGCCTTATGTATTTTAAACAAAATAAGTCATTTCCGAAAAGGGAGCTGGGTAGAGGATCTTGGCGGCTTCACAGATTCAAATACCTAGTGTTCCTTTAAGGGGCCTCCGGGGAGTGTGACCTTGCTATGAAAGTGAGGTATACATCTGATTACCCGGTGTCTTGATGTAGACTCCCCTGCTAACAGAGCCAGAGGCAAGGAGTTGAAGAAAAATAATGTCAGGAAGCAGAAGTGTGGCCAAGTGGAACGTCCCAGAAAGTCTAGCACTGCAGAGGCTGAGACAGGATGCTCACAGGTTAGGGACAGCCCTGTGAGTTCCAAGCCACCCCGGGACACAAAGCAAGATACTGGGACCCTAAACGGAGAGAAAGGAGACAAGGAAAGGAGGGGAGGGGCTGGGGAAGAGAGGGACCGGAAGCAGGGGTGGATAAGGTCAGAGTAAAAAAACAAAAGAGAATACAGAAACGGGTCGGTGTGCTTCCTGGAGCCCAATCACCAGAGAGCGTCTGAGAACCCACGGGGCATCTCGGGAATGTCTGTCTGAAGGGGAAAACCCTGGTACATTTCAACTAACTCTTATTCCTCCTTGGTAAAAGACTTCCTTTTTTTGTATCTGAGCTCATAGAAAACAGCTATCTCCCTTCATGGCTGTATCAAAGTCTGGAGACAGAAGATGAGAAAGATGCCTAAGAAACCACGGGACCGAGGTTTAAAGTCCACCTCAGCTGAGTCGGAAAAGATAAAACCCGAGGGGATGGCACGCATCTGTAACTTCCAGGGAGGTTCTCGTGAATAATCTGAGGAGCACACGGCACAACATTCGCTACTTGCTAGCTGGTGAGTTTTGGCAACTCTTCCCACTGAACTCTGATTTCTTCATCCATAAAGCAGTAATAATGGTAGCTATAATTAAGTGCTCTTCTGAATAATAAATGTATTAATATATGTGAGGTGCCTGGTGCAAAGAGGAAAACACATTAAGTTGTTATAGTATTGTTAATAAGATAACAATTATAAGAGCAATATCTCACTTGCCTTGCTGGCCTCCAGTTCTGGCTCATATTTGTGGAGTCCATCGTGATCCCAGCCCTGCTTTGTAACTTCTGCTTATTCAGACACACGATAGGTGTTTTTGCCTTACCTCATCCCTCTCTCTCTTTATCCTTCCTCCACAGCTTCAAGCATTGTGCGCACTTTAATCTACAATGCTGCTTTGTTTCTCAGGCTATTTATCGTTGTCTTCTAAAGGGCTGGTCATTTATTATTTATATAAACACTATCCCCACCCAACGACCATCCTCATCCACACAAATACTTTAAAATCATAGCATGCCACCTCCACCCCCATAAATGCAAGTAGACCAGAGCTAGCATCTTGCTGCTTTTGAAAGTCTTGCATCCCTTCTTCTCACCCCCATCCCCACACTATGTGAGCATCCAGGGAACAACGCAGCTTCGGGATGTTATTTTAAAGGTATTTTGTAGCAATACGCAACAAGACAAAACAGAGGTGACTACCTAACCCTAGAAAACACGCCTGACCTTCCTTTTGTAAGACCCACCCCGCATCTAACCTAGTAATCTTCTCTTCGTAAGTGTGCAGTATCGGCTACTGCTTCCGTCCCTTTGTTGAATCTCTTAGCACGTACTCTGAGATGATTGATGTATTAAGTGTTCAGAAAAGACTCAGAGGTGATTAAAGTGTGAGTTATGGTATCATGATCCCTGTGGTCTGCGGGAGAAGATGATAAATACTAAGTGCTCCTCACTGTAACAGTGAAGGATGTGTCTTTACAAGAAGACAGGGGGATCCTTTAGGGAAGAAGCCAACTCATGTTGTATTCCCTGTGGCGTGCAGGAGGCTCCTGATATGCTCTTTCAGGAGAAGAAGAAATGACGGAGCTAGGGAACTCGGTTGCCTCAGAGGGAAGACTACGATGTACTTACTACAAAGGGCTCTTAGACAGTTTTGCTCTGGTTTGCGTGTCCTTCTCTAAAATGCAAACGGAACTATAGTCTCCGCTGTAACACTATTAAGAGAGAGGGTCTCTATCCCAGGAGGGCTCTGCTCTAAGTGGTGGCTTTGTTGCTGTTATAAAAGGATGCCCTAAGCCCCTCTTGCTCCTTGGCTCTTCTGCCCTTCTGCTGTCTAAGAGACACTGTTCCTCCCCTCCCCAAGATAAGACATTGAAGGCATCAATCTTGCGAACAGAGACAAAGCCCTCGTCAAACTCCAACCCTGACGAGGCCATGATCTTGGACTTCCTACCCTCCAGACTGTGAGAATTGAATGTGTTCTTTATAAATCACCCGGTCTGTAATATTCTGTCAGAGCCGCACAAAATAGGTGGGAAAAAAAAAATCTCAAAGATGAAGTCAAATTAAAAGGTCGGGAGCTGAGGTTGTAGCTCAGCTGGTAGGTGTTCCTAGCAGGCGTGGAAGCCTGTGTTCAATCCCCAGCACCAAATGTACTGGAATTATTCACTTCCATCTGTAATCCCAACACTCAGAAGGTAGAGACAAGAGGATCAGAAGTCCAAAGTCATCCTCAACTCTGTATGAAGTTCAAGGCCAGCCTGGGCTGCATATGACCTTGTCTCAAAATAAAACATCGGAGAGGGTTTCAATAGATTGAAATATGAGTGGATACCTTCTTAGTTCAGGGAACAGAAGCAAAGAGGAGCTATTTGTGCATAGTCTACAACAGCATTGACCACATGGTGGGAAGTCAGAATATTTATCAAGAAACAACAGAAGGATAAGCTGGAGAGAAATTTTAGGCCACTTAACTGAACCTTATGGTTGGTGATTCATTATTTTACGACAAAGTGAAGTCACAGGGAACTGTTGAAGAACACATGCACTTTATCACTTACCATAGAAAGGCTACATGTTATCTTGTTATGGAAACCACCTCACCTAGAACAGTTCAGCCCATACATTAAGCCACAAGTTCATAGAAAGCCATTAGACATTTCATATAGTATGTGAACCTCAAGCTGTAACTTACAGAAACAATGTTTTACAATCAGTCTTAATATCCATATGTGTTGTTTTAGCAGGCAAACCAACTGAAGTGTTCAACCATGGTTTTCTCAGTCAAACCAGACCTGGAGACTAGCAGAAACATCTGGGGGAAAAAAGAGTATGGCATAACAGACTTGTTCCCAAGACATGGTCCCATTACCAAGGATTGAATCTGATTCAGGAAATGGTGAAGGAACTACGCTGCTAGCCGTCCTCACCACAGCGTTTGTGAGAAGTAGCAGGAGGACATAGAAGAGAGGAAAATCTGAATGCTGAAACAGGCGATGAGCAACTGACATGCCAATGCTGGAGAGATGGCTTAGAGCAGTGGTTCTCAACCTTCCTAACGCTGCGGCCCCTTAATACAGTTGCTCATGTTGTGGTGATCTCCCCCAACCATAGAATTATTTCCATTGCCACTTCATAACTGTAACTTTGCTACTGTTAGGAGTCATAATGCAAATATCTGTGCATTCTGACGGTCTTAGGCAACCCCTGTGAAAGGGTCGTTCCACCGCCAGAGGGGTTGTGCCCCACAGATTGAGAACCAATGGCTTAGTGGCTAAGAGCACGTGCTGCCCTTGCAGGGGACCTGCGTTCATTCAAAGCAAAGACATCGGTGACTCACAAACCCCTGTAATTCCAGCTCCAAGAGATCTAATATCCCCTTCTAGACTCCACAGGTACCTGTATTTGTACATGCATACAGAGACACATAAACATGCATAACTTAAAAATAAAAATAAATCTTTAAATAAAGAGACCCGAAATCCCCTAAAGAAAGAACAGACTCATACAGTCCATGAAAGACATCACGTGGCCACTCCAGTAAGACACCAGAGGTAAGTAGGAATAAGTATTAAAGTTCCTTCCCTTTCAGTAACAGTGAAGCTTGAAACTCTGAAAATTATTCATACCCAAAGAATCCTCCAGAGAAATTAGAAGAGCTCACCTGTCTCCAGCTGGTACTTTGCTCTGTTAATGACATGTGTACATGTGAACAAAGGGTTCAGTGCTCCTATTAATTACCTAAAAATGATTAATCTCCTTTTCCAGGAGGGATTTAGGCAGTCAAGAGGTAGATCTCCAAGGTGGTTACTGTTGAAAGTCACCTTGACAGAATCTGGATTCTGGGAGCTAACCCTCTCTGGGCCTGTGGGGGATTGCCTTAATTGTATTAACTGAGGGGGGAAAGATCTGCCCCCTGTGGGTGGCACTGTTCCCTGGGCAGGGGATCCTGGACTGTATAGAATGAAGTTGAGAGAACGATGTAGCAGAATGAATTCATGTCACCCTGCATACTGATGGTTGATGAGGGATGGCCAGGCTTTCAAGAATCTTCTGCCTTGGCTTCCTTGCTGTCTGGGCTGTACCTTCAGAGATGAGCTAGTGTGGACCCTTTCTTCCTTGGGCTGCTTTAGGGTGTGCGTTTTGTCATAACAATGGGAAAAGAAACTAAGACAGCCTCCTAATTCTTTCATATGTCACAGAAATGAAAGACGTGCCCCTCCCTTACCTGTGCACATGTCCTTCATGTCCCCATTCTGTACACCAGTCTACGACACTAGAAGAAAAATGGACTCCTGTTGGGTTTTGGTCCTATCCTTGAGGTAGAAATGATAGGACCAAAAATTTCTAAGCATAGCCCATGGTGGAGAAAGTCACTCTTCTCTCTCAACATCAGAATGACTTTTCCTTATGACCTAACATCATATGTTTCAACTAAAATCAAGCACAGGGTCATCAAATGTTCAAGGCATGTTTTTCTTAATGCTATTAGCTTTCCTACGTGTGCTGCCGGCAGGTGGGGGATTTTTATTTCAATAGCCGGCAGCGTCACACTCCATCTTCCTGCGTATGACCTCGACTCAAAACTGTAATTTGGATTTTTCCGATGTTCACATCTCTTGTAAATGTTCCACCAGATCCAAAATTGCTCCTGAGAATTGCCATCACAAAAAGCTTTCTGGAACATGCACTCCCAAATTACTTAATGCTAAAGAGGATTTCAATGGAGTAGAATATTCAATTAAATGACTTGGGTTTTGTCTGGAAATTGCTTATGTGTCATTATGTTCAGCACATGCAGTGACTCAGATGGAGCTGTAACAGTAGGAACTCGGCCTTGTAAATGGTGTAAACGTAGAGGGACAGAGCTGTCATGCAGCATTCGGCAAGAACAGTCTGTTTGGGGTTGGAGAAATGACTCAGCAGTTAAGAGCACTGGCTAATCTTCCAGGAAGACCCTAGTTCAATTCCCAGCACCCACACTCACATGGCCATTCACATGGCCACTCACAGCTGTCTGGAACTCCAGGATCAGACCCCCATATATATATACATATGTGTGTGTGTGTGTGTGTGTGTGTGTGTGTGTGTGTGTGTGTATGTATATATATGAACAAATACATATATCAGGCCTTGTCACTCACAGTACACAGGTGAAAATCTACTTTTCTTGTTGCTATGACAAATGACTAATGCAACTAAAGACAGGAAAGCAGGTTTAGGTTTGGCTCACAGTCCCAGAGGAGACACTCCACCATGGCAAGAAGGGAATGACGCAAGGCATGCTCAAGAGATGGATGCCGATGCCGCCACCACCGCCAGCAGCAAACTCTATACTCCATGAAAAAAAAAAAAAAAAGGTAAGGAGAAAGTTTTCTCAAACAAAAGCTTCATTGCTCATAGACAAACACTACAAGACTTTTAAGAGGAAGTTGTCCAGACAGAATAAATACGATACTGATAGAAATCAAATAAATAAAGGTAAATATGTAATCATGGTTCCCTCTTCATTGTCTAAGTGAAAATGGATTGCCTAAAGCAAAAATAATATTGTACAATGGTATGTGTCAGACTGAAAGGCTTTCTGACTCAGGATGGACAGAGAGATTGGCATAGACCATTTTTAAATCTTTGTTCATGAAACAATATTATGTCTGGGGGCCAGGGAGGTGGCTTGGCAAAGGGAAGTGTTTGTCATACAAGTATATGACCTGAGTCAAATCTCCGGACCCATGTAAACATGTAAAGCCCAGCAGAGTGGCGTACATCTACCATCCCAAGGTTCCTGTGGCACAATAAGAGAAATCTCTGGAAGCTCATGGGCCAACTAGGCTGGGGTATGCAGCAAACACAGAAACACACACACACCCCCGTCTCAAACAACACCCATGGAGGCTCTCAGACCCCCACACACACTGAGGTACACACACCATATACATATGCGATGTATGGGGAGACCATCACAAAAATTCTTAACACCAGTTATAAAATCGAGATGGTAATACAGGGTTTGCTTTTGGGGTTGGTTTGGTTTGGTCGAGTCCAGTTGGCCTTGCTTTCAGAACTGTGTCTCTCTACAGAGGCTGGCCTCAAACTCACAAAGATCCAACTGCTTCTGCCTCCTGAGTGTTATGATTAAAGGTGTGTGCCATTATGTCTGGCTAGTAATATAACATTTAAAATTAAGGCCTGTGGTATAAGAAACTGACTTTACATTTAAAAACACAGGGGCTGGTGAGATGGCTCAGTGGGTAAGAGCACCCGACTGCTCTTCCAAAGGTCCGGAGTTCAAATCCCAGCAGCCACATGGTGGCTCACAACCATCCTTAACAAAATCTGACGCCCTCTTCTGGAGTGTCTGAAGACAGCTACAGTGTACTTAAATAAATCTTAAAAAAAAAAAAAAACACACACACACACACAGATCAGCAGCACTTGGGAGGCAGAGGCAGGTGGATTTCTGAGTTCGAGGCCAGCCTGGTCTACAGAGTGGGTTCCAGGGCAGCCAGGGCTACACAAAGAAACCCTGTCTCAAAAAAAAAAAAAAAAAACCCCACAGATCAGATAAAAGATGTGTTGTGAGGGACTAGCAGTGTGGTTGAGAGGTTAAGAGCACTTGTTCTTCCAGAGGACCTGAGTTCAAGTCCTAGCACCCATGCTGGGCAGTCACAACCACCTATAACTCTAGCTCCAGAGAGCCTGGTGCCTTCTTCTGGCCTCCACAGATACCTGCATTTCTGTACACATGCACATATAACCACATGTATACATGCACATGTATAATTAAAAACATACAAATAGATAAATAATCCAGAATGAAGGTGCATAGCTATAATCTAGCACTCGGAAGGCTAAAGGAAGAAACTATGAGTTTGAAGCCAGTCTGGGTGACAAAGGAAGTAAAACAAGAGACCATGTCTTGCTCCTTTTACCTGGTAAGGGCACCACTGCAAAGTACTACAAACCAGAAAGCAGCCTGCATCCACTAAACTGCCCATGTCTGGAAGCTGTTGTGCTGTGCATCTGAAGTGTTCCCAGGAAGTTTGAGAGTGTTCTAAGGTGAAGCCTTTGGGAGATAACCAAATCCCGAAGGCTCTGACTTCATAAATAGTTGAATCCATTGACGGATTCCAAACTTAAACACCACTAGAAGAGGCAGAAACTTTGGGAGGTAAGGTCCAGTCAGAAGTGGCAGCATGCTATAGTCTACTCCTAATCCTGTGTCCTCACTCCTTCCTCCCACCCATCCCCTCCCCTTCTCTATCCTCCCCTTCTCTCCTCTCCCCTACCTTCTCTCCTCTCCCCTACCTTCTCTCCTCTCCTTCATGACTTTATGAAGCATCTTTGCTGCACCATGGCCACAATGTTCTGCCTCCCTGCAGATCAACAGAGCCGAGTGACCAGGCAATGGAACCGAAGCCGTGCTCCAAATCACATCTTTCCTCCTCTACACTGTTTTCCTCAATTATTTTGTCACAGAAACTGGAAACTAATACACTGACACTTTGTTACAGTACTCCAAAAAGCCCAGTAAAATTAAAGAAATGGGAAACTGTTTGAACAAAAGGCTCACTACGAACATGCGAGTCAAAGCTACGGGGCAGTACCACCACCCTTCTATTGGAACATCTTTGGAGGAAAGAAAAAAAGTAATAATGCCAGAGTGGCTGAGAACTTAGAGAACCTAAAACTCCTCTACTGACGATGGACATACAAAATGCCACTGGGATTTGGGGATGCAATTTAGTAGTTTCTTAAGTTAACCAAGTGTCTTCAGGTGACATGACACCTACTGATAGGTGTTTACCCAAATGAAACAAAAGCCTGTGTTCACACAGAGCCAAGCACATAAATGTGTGCACCGGCTTCTATCATCTCACCCAAAACTGAAAAGAACCCCCCAATAGCCCTCAACTAGAAAGAGCTAAAGCAAATGAGGTCATTTTAATGTACTTTTGTAATGTGTCTGGGGGTCTGTCAATTGAGTAACTGGTTTGACTCCTGAAGGAGCTCTCAGCTGTTCTTACATCTGGAACACGACCTCCACATCTGGAAGGAGTGTGCCCTAAGAATGCCAACTACCGTAGAAAGGACCAAAGGGAGATTTGGTTTGTTGAAAAGAAGCTGACCGCAGGTGGCCATCTCTCTGAGATTCTGTCTAATGCAGTATCAGAAGAGAGAATGCTTCATGGGGTGGTGACTTAAGGAAGCCAATTTTAGTCCCTTGTTGCACTTGCAGTGTCCCACAAGCATTGATATGAAGTGAGTGGTCTGAGAAGGTGGCGAAGGCCATAGCTATGAGATATCAGGAAGAGAAGCCACAAGCCAGGAATACAAAGGCCGATGCCCGTGCTGTGAGACATTGGTCAGACTTATCTTCAGTGAGTAATCCCCTGTTAATGCTGACTCTGGAGTGGATCTCACCACTACTCTTCAGAACTTGCTCCAGAAAGACTTTTCTCACAGTCTTTGTGGGTGGGGTTCAAGACAATGTTTCTCTGTATAGTCCTGGCTGTCCTGGAACTCATTCTGTAGACCAAGCTGGCCTTGGACTCAGAGATCCATCTGCCTCTGCCTCCCGAATCCTGGGATTACAGGCAGTCAACACCATGACCCAACTTGTTTTGTTTTGTTTTGTTTTGTTTTGTTTTGTCATTTAAGAAAGTGTCTCAATACATAGCTGGGGCTGTTCAGGAACTCACTATGTAGACCAGTCTGACCTCACATAATCTTATTAGTAGAGAAATTTAATTTTTTGTTCTTCCAAACATATATGATTCCATGAATTCACTTATCATCCATTTCCAAGCAAAGAGAGCCCTACTTGCTCTCAATAGTTGCCTGCGGTGGGTTCTAATTATTACATTCCTAACGTCTCCCCCTCGGGTTTCCTGAAATCCCCTGATGTTTTTCACACATGAAGAGGATGCTTCATGGGGTGGTGGCTTAAGGAAGCCAATTTTAGTCCCTTGCTGCCTTTGAAGTCGAGGGATTGCAATAGGTGGAGAGGGGATCTTGGATATCTGAAGCAGGACCTCACAAATGCTACCCAGGCCCTCTCATCCCCAGATGTTCTCTGTGGAATAAAGTAGCTACCCGTTAGATGTTATAGGTCAGAAACCATGCCAATCAAAACCAACATCAGGCTGACCGTGGTGGTGCATGCTTGTAATCTCAGCACTCAGAAGGCTAAGGCAGAAAGATCACAAATTCAAGGTCAGCTTAAGCTAACATACTGAGAACAACGTATCTGAAAGCCAAAAGAGAGAAGAAAGAAAAGACCACATCTTGGGAAACAAATCAAAATATTCTGAGTGCTTGACTTAGGGTCTTACTGCTGTGAACAGACACTATGACCAAAGCAACTCTTATAAAGGACAACATTTAACTGGGGCTGGCTTACAGGTTCAGAGGTTCAGTCCATTATTCTCAAGGCGAGAACAGGCAGCATCCAGGCAGGCATGGTGCAGGAAGAGCTGAGAGTTCTACATCTTCATATGAAGGCTGCTAGCAGAATACTGGCTTCCAAGCAGCTAGGATGAGGGTCCAAAGCCCACATCCACAGTGACACACCTACTCCCACAGGGCCACATCTTCTAATAGTGCCACTCCCCGGGCCTAGCTTAAACAAACCACAACAGTACTCTAGGAGAGGGGCCAGCAGAAGCTATTGGAAGGCATTAGGGATCAAGGAAGGGAAAAAGAAGCAATAAGAGAGAGTTAGAGACAGGGAAATGTCAGGTAAATACGATCCTATTTCATTGTATCCATGTATGAAATTCTCTAAAATATTTTTTTTTAAAAAAGAGTCTAGTAGAAGGGGAAGAAAGAAGAGAGTATGGGAAGGTGAATCTGGTCAAAGCACTTGAAGGGAAATACGGAATAAACCCTTACGTACAATGAAGATTCGTGGCTAACCAAAGTGTCTATGCTGACTAGCTTTAAGTCAACCAGACATACTAGGAAGATGGGAACCTCAGTTGATGAAATGCCTCCACAGATCTGACTGCAAGGCATTCTCTTCATTAGTGATCAGTGAGAGATACCCCAGCCCGCTGTGGATGGTGCCATCCTAGGCTGGTAGTTCTTATCTCTATAAGAAAGCAGGTTGGAAAATACCCATGAAAGGAGTTACAAAGACAAAGTTTGGAGCTAAGACGAAAGGATGGACTATCCAGAGATCCATCCCATTATCAGCCACCAAATCCAGACACTATTGCACATGCCAGCAAGATTTTGCTGAAGGGACCCTGGTATAGCTGTCTCATAGGAGGCTTACGCCAGTGCCTGGCAAATACACAAGTGGATGCTCACAGTCATCTATAGAATGGCCCCCAATGGAGAAGCTAGAGAAATTACCCAAGGAGCTGAAGAGGGATGCAACCCTATAGGTGGAA
>NC_034609.1:20107358-20108986 GCF_900095145.1 Mus pahari | reverse complement strand
AAAAAAAAAAAGAAAAAAAGAAAGCAGGTTGGGCTGGCCATGAGCAGCACCCCTTCATGGCCTCTGCATCAGCTTCTGCCTCCAGGTTCCTGGACTATCTGAGATTCTAACTTCCTTCAACAATAGACTGTGGAAGTGGAAGTCAAATAAACCCCTTCCTCCCCAACTTGCTTTTGGACATAGTGTTCCATCACAGCACATAGGAGCCCTATGACATCATCGTTTAGTAAAACAGTTTGGTTTTCATGTTTTTAATCAATGTACAATACTATACTTAATATTTTCACAGCAGTTCTTGCATAACTTTTGCTCATGTATTATCTCTATAGAGGTATGCATGACTCTGGTTCTATTAGAACACAATTTATTATAGATCACTGTATTCCTGTTAAATTTTTTCTCTATGTTATTTCGATGGAAATAATATATCTTCAGAAATACAGGTATTTAGCATGAAATTTTAAAATAAGGGTCTCAGCAGACATGTCAACATTGCCAAACTTACCTAACCCCACACGACGCCATATAAATGTGAGATGTAGAGGAAAGATTTCAAGATGAGGTGCCACTTTACTTTGGTTGGGGTTTCTTTCTGTAGACCCCAGTCATTATCCCTGGTGGCACACCTTTTCTGATACTAAAAACAGAAGCCTGGGGTTGTCAAATGTCTGATTTTTAATCTTTTAGGCGTTAGGGGCTATGCTCAGATCATTTTTTAAGACACATCACAGAATAACTGTGTTGAATAAAATGAGAGATTTGGAAATGCCTGACTCTAGCTCAGAAAGACAACACAAAGATCCCATAAATGCTGGGAGCGCAAAGTGGGAGCCCCTGGGGACAGGACAGATTGGGGGATGGAAATTATCTCCCCATTATCCACCACGTCAACATTTTCCCGACAATAACCCATAATTTCAAAAGCAATTTTGAAAACAGAAATCTTTTCTGCCGAAGTCTAGAGCTTTTAAGGGATTTTTTTTTTTTTTTAATCAGCGACAAAAGAATTTAGCTTCCAGAAGCAGGCTAAATCTCTGCATATTAAAACTCCACCTTGAGAAACTTTCAAGGCTTCAGACAGCCTCTTTCAAAGTCACTCAACACACCAGCGCTCAGGGGGCCCTTTTATCTGCTGAAGAAAGACCACACAGTAGTAGCTTAGGAGCCACAGATCACATGACTGACCTTGAGTCACCTTCTGGCCCAGGCAAGATAGAGAGTTGAAGTTGTCTCTAGTAGCAACAGCAATTATGATCTGATGATACAGAGAAGCCAGTCAAGGATAATAATAAAAAAAAATAAAAAGCTAAATCGTGTTCTTCATAGGGCTCTTAGAGCTTAAAAGGCACTCACATTTGCTGTCCGCTTGGCCCTTTCACATTAAAAGCAACCTTTCCATTTTCCCCTTGTCCAGGGAGCAAGCAATTCCAGAACCAAAGAACAGGTCCATCAGAGCCAGGATGCCTGAATGGGCTTGGTTTTTACCTGTTTGTGAAATTGAATGGATTTTATTTTTAGAGTTGCTTGAAGAAACCCTTAAATCATCCTTCTAAGCTCTGGTCTCCCTCTCCCTTTCCCTTTCTTTCTTCCTCCCTTCCCCTCTCCCTCCACCTCACCCTTCCCCTCCC
>NC_034609.1:20105153-20107247 GCF_900095145.1 Mus pahari | reverse complement strand
ACCCCTGCAGATCCTCTCTCCCTCTTCCCCCCTCCCTCTCCCTCTCCCTCTCCCTGTTCCTCCCTCCCTCCACTTTGATCACGTTGGGTATGTGCTGTGAAGGTAAACACATGGAAGCCAGAATCAATATCAAGCGTCTTCTATCTCTCTCCACTTTGATGCCTTCAAGATGTATTATTTTTGCTTATGTATATGAGTGTATGTCTATGCAGCTGCCACACCTGTGGGAGTGACCACAGGGGGCCAGAGGAGAACATCAGATCCCGTGAGACTAGAGTTTCAGCCGCCCAACCTAATTGCTGGATCTAAACTTGGGTCCTCCAAGAGCAGCAACCGCATGTTCCTAACCACTGAGCCACTGTCTCTTCCACTTTAGTTTTCCAGATAGGACCTCTTGCCGAAGCTGGAGCTTGCCGTTCCAGCCAGACTAGCTGGCCAGTAAGCCTTCAGTTCACCTGTCTGCTTTCTCCATCCTGAGCATAGGATTACAGATGTGGACCGCCACACCTGACTTCCTACATGGGCTCTGGGGATCAGAACGTAGCCCTTTACCCGCTGAGCCATCTCCCCAGCCTCTGATCTCTGGGACAGTCCCTCTGCCAGGCTGATACCTGTTCCTTCGTGTCTTCAGGGTGGATTATTGGGCTCTCCTCTGCCCAGCTGCATTTCCCACACAAGCCAACAACACATTTGTCTGAACTGCCACCAAATCCAAGTGCCAAGGTTCTGAATGCCGAAAGCCGCCGATGCCAAAGTGGCGCCATGAGCGGCTGCCTTCGCAATCCTCTCTGCTTGTCTTTCCGCCTTGTTCCTGATTTTGTTTTAGAAGTGGTGGCTTTGGCGCAGACTCTGTAAATGGAGGAGAACAAAATGGAAAGCGGTGAGACTTGGGTGACTAGAGATTACCACACGAAGTACCAGTGACTAGGGAAGTACAGGGAAATGGCTCCAGAGAGCCTCAAAGATCAAGAACTCGTCAGCAAATATGAAGCAGAAACGTACCTGACCGGGCAAAAGAACCACCGGGCGCGGTTAAAGAAGTGTTCGGCCTGAGCTTGGGATATAGCGTAATCCCCATCAGCCAGACGAGAAATCCACGGGATTCACCGTTCCCACTGTGGGTGTATAACCCGCAGCACGGTCTTGTCTCAGGAACTGAAAATAATTATCGCCAAGATGAGTTCTGATCCAATCCCACTTAATAATCCTTAAAAGCAAAACCTAAAAAGACCATACTAACTACAAATAACGTACATGGGTTCCAGAAGAAACTTCAAAAAATATTTTTTTTAGGGACACAAAAAATGAAACAGATGTATCCTGCATACTGTGTGGTACTCTGGAAGTTCGCTTTATCCAAACTCACGCTACAACTTCGTCCCCAATATCAATAAAGAGACGGGGCATTGAAGATGCTGACCCGGTAAGCCTTGTGAGGATCTGTGAGTTCAAACGGGTTTAAGGAAGCCCCTTCCCCTTTCTTCATGTGAAGACGAAGCAAGAGGATGCTTTCTTTAAGGAGTGAGCTCTCACTAGACAATCTTCTGGTTCCTTACAGTTTTCAGCATCCAGAATCATGAAGACTAAAATTCTTCATGCTTATAAATTATACAGACTGGGGAATTTTATTATAGCATCCCAAACAGACTAAGGTGTTCAGTAGGGTAAATTTCATGTCTGGCATCTGATGATAAATTAATAGAAGCACAGAGAAAAGGGCTACTTTGAAAATAGAACCTGGAGGTCAGTGAGGTAGCACAGTGAGTAGAGGTGTTTGCTGCTCAAGTATGATGGCCTGAATTTGAACCCCAGAACCCATGTAAAGGTAGGAGGAGAGAACAGATACCATTGAATTGTTCTCTGATCTACACATGTGTACCACTCCATACATGTCTACACACAGAGAGGCACACACACCATGCACATACACATATACACCATGTACACACACACACACACACACACACACATCATGCACATACACACACCATGCACCACACATACACATTGCACACACACACACATCATGCACATACATACACCATGTACCACACAAACATATTGCACACACATACATCATGCACATACACACAC